>NC_056748.1:79548267-79823267 GCF_019279795.1 Protopterus annectens | reverse complement strand
CTTAATTCCTGTTAAATACAGCTGCAGTCAATTGTTTCCCCTCTTTTACTTAACTTGTTGCTGGCTGCTGCGTACCTGGAGGTCATGCTCCCAAATTCTGATCTTGATTCTGAGTCCTGAATAGAGACTGTGAGTTCACATTCATGGTAGTGGTCCGGTCATGTCTTGCCTGGAATAGTACAGCATTTTGTGGGGTTATTTTGTCTGTCTGCACACCCCGTAGAACAAGTCCATTCCAGTTTACCGAAATCTGATTGGTGTTTTTCTGCCATCGGATGGGTTTTCACTTAGTATCACGTGGCAAAAAGACCCAGAAGGAGTTGGGCAAGCAATGGAATGGAGGACTTTTTTTTACAAGGCAAGCGGCAGGGATTAATTGGTGGGTTCATTTGCGTTTCAGAAAGTAGGCAAGTGTATGTGTGCGTGTGTATATCCAACTGTGACAGAGAGACAGACGGGGGGGGGGGAAGACATGGGGAGAGACAGAGATGGAGAGACGGAAGGGGGAGTAAGAGATGGAGAGACAGATGGGGAGAGAGAGAGATTGGGGAGAGACAGACAAAGATGGGGGGGTGAAAGATTGAGAGACACAGGGGAAGAGAGATGGGGAGAAAGAGAGATGGAGAGAAACAGATGGGGAAGGGATACAGACACAGGGAGATGGGGGGACCAGAGAGAGAGAATGCATAGCTCTCCAACTCTTAGCACAAAAAATCAGAACAAAACTAAATATAATGGGGGGAATAAAGCCACAAAACAGGGACAAATTTTAAATATTGCTCTTATAAATTTAGAAAGTTGCTAGAATAAAATGTTTTATCATACATTTTCTGAAGGATATGAAGTCAGAAACTCAAATACCTGTCATTATATAGTGAAATCAGTCCTCACTGATTTGTCACAAAAATCCAAAAAACACATTTTATGAGGAACAGACCAAAATACGAGTAACAAATCTGGACATTCAGTAAAAATCTGAACAGCTGAGAGGTATTGGAGGGTGGGGAGAGACAAAGCTCTCAACTGTCCAGATTTTCAACTTGTTTTGTTGGCCCATTTCTCATAAAACTGTAGTTTTCTGGCAAATCTCCCATAAATCATTGAGGACTAAAGTCAGAAAATAATGACAGACATTTGATTTTCAGACTTCATACTGGGTGGGAGGTTGGCATAATGTTTAAGGTATTTCCTTTACATTACAAGGTGCAGGGTTTGATTCTCATATGGAGTAACTGGCTAGGCTTAAAATGGCCTATGAGGGCAGTTAGCCTAATACTAATTGGTGAACCTATATCCTTCAGAAGATTCATACTAATGCAAAACCTGTTATTCTATCAAATTTCTAAGTTTGTAAGAGCAATAATTAAAGTGTCCCTATTTTTGCCCCCATTATTTGTGGCTTTGTTCAGATTTCTTGCTTTAAAAGGTTGAGAGGTATGGGGGAGAATGGGCTAAAAATAGTAGGGCAGATTTTCCAATGTTGTGTGTGTGCATTTGTGCATGTCTGTAGAGCCAATAATGAAGCTGGGTGAGTGTTTACGTATGTATGTGGAAGTGTGTGCGCATGTCTGTAGGGACAAGAATGAAGGTGGAGTGTGTATGGGTGTGCAAGTGTGAGACAGAGAGAGAGATTCCTCTCAACTAAACAGATTTTTGTTAGAATGTCCAGATGTCTGACTTATATTTTTCATCTGTTCCTCAAAGAAAAGAAGTTATGTTCTTACCATAACGTTCCATGTGGAGTGTTCATCTCGCCTTTGATCTTATACACGGGGTCAGAGCCGAGTCGGCCGCATAGCAAAGCTTTGCATCTTAGAGAAGCTTGAGACCAGGCTATATCCCACAATCCTCCCTGCTATTACTCAGATCTAGTTTGCAAGCAAACCAGACCAACCATAAACCTCAGGTGCTAAGGCTACACACAGCCACAAAAATTCAGAGACACTATCTCACTGATAAATTAACTAAAGGGTAGCGAAATATACCCCATGAGTTAAGAGGCAATATACCCGGAAGAGGTTAAGGCATGTGGACCAGACTCTAGTCCTACTCGTTCTTCCAAACACGTGAGGGAGGGAAGGGAGGGAATGTAAGAACAAAGGCGAGATGAACACTCCACATGGAACGTTATGGTAAGAACATAACTTCTTTACGTGAGTGTTCAACCTCGCCATTTGTTCTTACACACGGGTAGCGCCCCTAGCTCCGTCACCCCGAGTGACTCATGGAAGAACGTTCCTGAGCACAGTGGAACCAAAAAATGTCCTGTCTTTGGAGGCTTTGTCAATTCTATAATGAGCGATGAAAGTATGTGGTTTAGACCACGTGGCTGCTGCACAAATCGTGTCCAAAGGCAGGCGAGCTGCATGAGCCAAGGAAGTGGAAACGGATCTAGTAGAATGGCCCTTAGGTTTGGTGGGCAAGGCCTGATTCGACTTAGAATATACAAAAGCTATACAATCAGTAAGCCATTTAGAAAGTGTAAGTTTTGTAACTGCCATGCCCTTTTTATTGTCTGCAAACGCAACAAAAAGTTGATCTGTTTTTCTGTAATCCTTAGTCCTGTCCAAATAAAATCTTAGCTGTCTGTGGACATCTAACTTGTGCAGCATATATTCCAACTTGCTGGTATGGTTTTTGAAAAAGGTAGGGAGTTCAATGGACCGATTAATATTTATGACAGAACATACCTTAGGAAGGAAAGACGGGTTTGTTCGTAAGGAAACTATCTGGGTGGAAAATTAAGTAAGGTGGTTTGACTGATAGTGCTTGCAGCTCTGACACTCTTCGAGCTGAAGTAACCGCTACAAGAAAAAGAGTCTTCCACGACAAAAAAGTACAGTTTTGTACCTACCATAAATGTAGATGTTCGAGGATCCACATTGCTGCAGTCCTAACTATTGGGGGTAGTCCGCTGTCCAGTCGGCCCGAATACCAGAGTATATGGCTGACGTCGGTCAGGGCGCATTAGACTGACGTCAGTACGTCAGGGTACTAATGCGCATGACCGACATCATATCCTCAGTCTTTTCTTGCCCCAGATGTCAGAAGACCCTAAAAAGACAAGGCCCAACATACCTGCACCAAAAATATGTACAATATATACAAAAATATATACAAAAATATCAGCATATAACCTCACCTACACAACCACCCCTAAACACAGAGGGGAAGGAGGGAGGGTATTGGACTGCAGCAATGTGGATCCTCGAACATCTACATTTATGGTAGGTACAAAACTGTACTATGTTCTTCATTCCACATTGCTGCAGTCCTAACTATTGGGTAGAATCCCAAAGCAGAGGTAAGGGAGGCTGGCAAATCATAAAGAAGCAGGAGCTGACAACATGCCTTGCAAAATAGCTGTGGCAAAACCAGCCCTAGACTTAGAGTAGAGAGGAAGGTGATAATGCTTAGAGAAAGTATGCACTGAACTCCAAGTAGCTGCCTCCAAAATATCCTTAGTTGCCACCCCCCTTAAAAATGCTGTTGAAGTGGCAGTAGCCCTAGTGGAATGAGGCCTAATCCCAGCTGGAATCTCCTTGCCATGATGGGAATAACAAAATGCAATGCAAAACCCAATCCACCTAGAAATAGTTTGTTTTGACACAGGCTTGCCCTCAAGAACTCAAAGCAAAAGAAACAAACAACTGCTGAGACTGCCTAAAATTCTTAGTCCTGCTTAAATAATAACGCAATTGCCTGTGTACATCTAAAGTGTGCAAAATCTTTTCCCTTTATTTTGGGGGTCTGCATAAAAAGTAGGCAAATGAATAGTTTGATTTAAAGCCACACTAGAAACCACCTTAGGCATAAAGGAAGGATTAGTACGTAATGATACCCTATCCTTATGGAAAATCAAAAGGGCTCTACTGCCATAAGGGCCTGCAACTCAGACACCCTTCTTGCAGAAGTAATAGCCAACAGAAAAGCAGTCTTCCATGACAAGTATTTCAATTCAGCAGTAGCCGCAGGCTCAAAAGGTTGTAGAGTAAGTTTTTCCAACACAAAATTGAGATCCCAAGCAGGAGTAGGAGCTCTACGTGGGGGTCTTATATTCTTTGCCCCTCTAAGAAACTGCTTGAACAAAGGATGCGAAAACAATGGTGGGTCACAATCATAGTGAGCTGAAATTGCTGCAGCATGAATCTTAATGGAAGAGAAAGACAAACCTTTGTCCAATAACTCAGTAAGATATTGAAGAGCCACACTCAAATTAGGCTCACAAATCTCCAAATTCTTTGCTGTACTCCAATAAAAAAATCTCTTCCATTTTTCTGCACACTTTCCTTGTACTAGGTCTTCTAGCTTCCATAATCACATTTAAAACTTGTTGAGGAAGTTGAGACCTGCTGTGTGTCAACATAGAATATGCCAGGCTGTTAGATGAAGAGAGTGAAGCTTGACATTGAGCAGATGACCGTCCTTCTGAGACAACAGATGTGGAATCAAAGGTAAAGGCCATGGAGGCTTCCTTACCAGACTCCTTAGTAGTGGATACCAGTGTTGCCGAGGCCAATCTGGAGCTATTAAAATCATCCTTGGCTTGTCTTGTCTGACCTTTAAGAGCACCTTTGGAAGAAGAGGCAGAGGTGGAAAGGCATACACATGAAGATTTTTCCAACTGAAAGACAGAGCATCCACTTTCCAAGCTGTGTGATGAAACCCCTTTGTGCAAAACTTTGGCAGCTGGTGGTTTAGTGGAGACGCGAACAGATCTATGTCTGGAGTTCCCCATGACACTGTCAATTTCTGAAATACATGAAGATCCAGTTTCCACTCGTGGGGATCCATGATTTGTCTGCTTAACACATCTGCTAAGGAGTTCTGTGCTCCCGGCAGAAACCTTGCCTGAAGAGTTAGCTGCAAGCTGAGCGCAGTCTCCCATAAAATCATTGCTTGCCTGCATAGAGGATAAGAATGTGTTCCCCCTTGTTTGTTGATGTACCACATGACAGTTGTGTTGTCTGTTAGAATCAACACCTGCCCTGGAAGAAGTAACTCCTTGAAAGCCATTAATGCAAGCTGGACTGCTAACATCTCCTTCATGTTGATATGTAGATGCTGTAGTCTGGCAGGCCACTTGTCTTGTATCCACTTTCCATTCAGATGAGCTCCCCAAGCAATGTCCGAGGCATCTGTCGTTAAAATCTGACTCGCCTCTGGCCGGGTCACAGAGAGTCCCTTGTTTAGGTGACATTCCTGAGCCCACCACAAAAATTCTTTTTGAAGGCAAGGTATTATTTGAATGACAGTGTCCAAATCCTGGCAGTGCTGTGTCCATACATTTTTGAGATACCATTGCAGCTTCCTCATATGCAGTTTGGCATTGGGAAGCACCAGAATACAAGATGCCATGAACCCTAATGCTTGAAGGACTGTCCTTGCAGTCAGCACGGACTGATGAGATAGTTGATGGAAGTAAAGGGATAGACTCTTTTGTTTGTCCGGGGTTAAAAGGCCATCTGGGCTGCTGTATTCAGTCTCACACCCAGAAAGCACATGTCTTGAGAGGGTACTAGACTGGACTTTATTTCGCTCACAGAATACCCTAGGCATCTTAGCACTGCTATAACATATTCCAGATGCTGTAGAAGGTCTTCCTTTTCTTGAGCCAGAATCAGGCAGTCGTCCAAGTAAGGATAGATTTGAATTCCTTTTAGCCTGAAGTAAGCTATCACTGGAGCCAGAACCTTTGTGAATACTCTGGGCGCAGTAGATAAGCCAAAGGGCAATGCAGAGAACTGATAATGAGAATTTCCAGCTCGAAAACGCAGATATTTCCTGCAACTTAGTCTTATAGGCACATGAAGGTAAGCTTCCTTGAGATCTAAAGTTACCATCCAGTGATCTTTGCCCAGCAGAGGTAAAAGCTGTTGTAACGTCAACATCTTGAACTTGGGAATGTCCAGATAAGTGTTGAGGATATATAAATCCAAAATTGGTCTCCACGTGTTCCCCTTCTTTGGTACTAGGAACAGGCGAGAATAAAATCCTAGGCCCCTTTCTGATACAGGGACTGGCTGAATGGCCCCTATTTGGAGCAACAGAGAAATTTGCTTGTAAGCCTCTTTCCTTTGTGGAGGAGGAATGTCTGGCATGCCTTTGAAAGTGGGTAATGTATGGAAATAAAACCTGTAACCGTGGTGAATGATATCCAACACCCATCTGTCTTGAGTAATTAAATCCCAATTTTCTTTGAAAAGAGACAGTCTTCCTCCCAAAGGAGCTGCCAGACGAGAATCTACTGGCAGCTGAAAAGGCAGGTCATTGGGTCTGTTTACGAAAGGACTGACCCCTGCCCTCACCAGAAGTTGGAGCAGGTGAACTCCCTGTTCTAGGCCTAAAAGAACCTTGAGCTCTGCCCCTACCACGTCTAGACCTACTCCTAGACTGGGAATCATAAACAGGATATGTCCATCCCTTAGTAGGCCAATTTCTACTAAACTTCGGTGGCTGCACCTGCAAACAATCTTTAACAGTTTGCATAGACTTAGCTTTGTCCTCCATTTTCTTTAAAACTGCTTCCACAGGCGAACCAAACAACACATCAGACTGTAAAGGAGCATCCAAAATCCTTGTCTTAACATGCACAGCTAAATTCTGATCCCTCAACCAGGCATGCCTGCGAAGAACAGAACTAGTGGCAGCCACCCTCGAGGAGGCCTGTACAGCATCAAAACCACATTGCAAAGAATGCTTACCCACTTGTTCAGACACATGAACTAAATCCAGCAACTCTTTACACTCAATACCTTCCGCCAAAGCATCCACCTTAGATTTCAGTTGTGAAAGGAGATAATTTTGATATTTTAGCATGTGAAACTGACAATTCAACGCCTCATGGCTAAAGTGGAAGAAGTATACACTTTCTTTCCCCATCTATCCAAAGCCCTTGCCTCTTTATCAGTGGGAACAGGGTTTTTAACCACCGAGGCCTTAACACCTTTAGGTCCCTGAGAAACAGTTTCCGGGTCTGCCCTAGGACTCTTAAAAGATACTTATGAGCTTCAGGCACCCTATAGTACCTATCAGGTTTAATAGGAGCAGGAGGCAAAGAATCAGGGTTCAGGGAAGCCTCTGCAAAAACATCTTCCACCACATTCAACACAGGAGGTATAGCTAAGGGCCTATGCTGAGGCAAAAACAAGAATTCCCTAAGCCTTTTCCTGGAATCAGAGTAATCCTGGCCTTCCCATTTAAAGTGCTCCCTCATGGAATGCAGAGTCTCTGAAAATGAGAAATCCTCAGGAGGAGAAGCTGTAGGAGTGGAATCATCCACATCAGAATCTGAATAAGGAGGGTACTCCTGCAAATCTTCCGCAGAAGACTCAGAAGCCTCTGAACACTGTTCAAAACTACCAAACTCAGGTTCCACCCTAGGCCTCTTATCAGGGGGGGGCATAGAACCTCTAATCATAGTAATCAAATCTTCTGCCATTTTAAGCATATGTTTCTTAGGCACAGAGCCTGAAGTGCTAGGAGAAGCCCCCACTGAAGCTAAACTTGGCCTACCTCTCAAAGAAGTTTTGGAAACAGAAGGAGAGGCTCTAACTACCTTAGGAAGAGAGGGAAGAACAGTTACCTGAGAAGCCCCCTCAGCCTGGCCTACCTCCTGAGAAGGCACATCCTGTAACAGTAAAGTCTCTGCCTGAGACTCCAAAGAAACTCCTGGCAAAACCTCTGGCTCCACTGAGCCTTCTAAAGAACCGTCGTCCGGGACTGCCGGTTCATCAACCCTAGGCTTCGCTGTTTTGTCCTTGCGCTTTTGACGAAGCGGCCGGAGCATCCGACGGCATTTTATAATTGCAACGCTTCCCAAACACTAACCTGGCACAGTCTAACCTTCTCTTAATAGTGCGTTTGTTAAACCTAGCACAAGAGCGCATCCAACAACGTCGTGCTCAGGCCCTAAACAAGGTATACACAAGGTATGGTAATCCCTATGAGGTATCTGTTTCCCACAAGAAATACAGTTATTCACTTTTTCTGACATCCGTTAAATACTGAGGCAAGAAAAAACCAAAATGTTCCCCAACGGGGTACTTAGCCAACTCTGATTCGGTCTGAAACTCCGACTTCAGAAAATTTCAGAACGCCAACCTGCACTCGCAAAACTGCTTCTGCATCGGACCATGCGGCAAAAAAGACTGAGGATATGACGTCGGTCATGCGCATTAGTACCCTGATGTACTGACGTCAGTCTAATGCGCCCTGACCGACGTCAGCCATATACTCTGGTATTCGGGCCGACTGGACAGCGGACTACCCCCCAATAGTTAGGACTGCAGCAATGTGGAATGAAGAACATCTTCAGGAAGCAAGAAGAGGCTGGTTCGAAGGGTGGCAAAGTACAGTTTTGTACCTACCATAAATGTAGATGTTCGAAGATCCACATTGCTGCAGTCCTTACACTTGGGTAGTCCGCTGTCCTCGGTCGCCCGAATATCAAAGTATAAGGCTGACGTCGGGTCAAGGCGCATTTGACTGACACCAGGACGCCAGGGTACAAATGCGCATGACCGACGTCATATCCTCAGTCTTTTCTTGCCCCAGATGTCAGAAGACCCTAAAAATAAAGGTCAAAACCAAAAGACAGCAAACAAACAACCAACCACCCTTGCACTAATTATATGTACAATATATACAATATACACAATATTTAGAACCCAACCCACACAACCACCTCTAACTACAGAGGGAAGGAGGAGGGTAATTGACTGCAGCAATGTGGATCTTCAACATCTACATTTATGGTAGGTATAAAACTGTACTATGTTCTTCATCTCACATTGCTGCAGTCCTTACACTTGGGTAGAATCCCAAAGCAGAGGTAAGGGAGGATGGCCAAACTATAAGGAAGCAGGAGCTGCCAAAATGCCCTGCAAAACAGCAGTGGCAAAACCAGCCCTGGATTTAGAGTAAAGTGGTAGGTGATAATGCCTAGAGAAAGTATGCACTGAACTCCAAGTAGCTGCCTCCAAAATATCCTTGGTTGCCACCCCTCAAAAAGCTGTCGAAGTGGCAGTAGCCCTAGTGGAATGAGGCCTAATCCCAGCTGGAATCTCCTTGCCATGATGGGAATAACAGAAAGCAATGCAAAACCCAATCCACTTAGAAATAGTTTGTTTTGACACAGGCTTGCCATGAGAACTCAAAGCAAAAGAAACAAATAACTGCTGAGACTGCCTGAACCCTTTAGTTCTGTTCAAATAATATCGCAACTGCCTGTGTACATCTAAAGTGTGCAAAATCTTTTCCCTTTATTTTGGGGATTTGCATAAAAAGTAGGCAAATGAATAGTTTGGTTTAAAGCCACACTAGAAACCACTTTAGGCATAAAGGAAGGATTAGTATGTAAAGATACCCTATCCTTATGGAAAATTAAGAAAGGCTCAACCGCCATAAGGGCCTGCAATTCAGAAACCCTTCTTGCAGAGGTAATGGCCAACAAAAAGGCAGTCTTCCATGATAAATATTTCAACTCAGTAGTAGCTGCAGGCTCAAAAGGTTGTAGAGTGAGTTTCTCCAACACAAAATTGAGATCCCAAGCAGGAGTAGGAGCTCTACGGGGGTCTTATATTCTTTGCCCTCTAAGAAATTGCTTGAACAAAGGATGAGAAAACAATGGTGGGTCACAGTCATAGTGAGCTGAAATTGCTGCAGCATGAACCTTAATAGAAGAGAAGGACAAACCTTTGTCCAGTAACTCAGTAAGATATTGAAGAGCCACACTTAAATTAGGCTCAGAAACATCAAATCCTTTGCTGCACTCCAAAATAAAAATCTCTTCCATTTATCTGTGACACTTTCCTTGTACTAGGCCTTCTAGCTTCCAAAATCACATTCAAAACTTGTTGTGGAAGTTGAGACCCTCTATGGTTCAAAACAGAATATGCCAGGCTGTTAGGTGAAGAGAGTGAAGTTTGACATTGAGCAAATGACTGTCCTCCTGGGACAACAGGTGTGGAATCAAGGCAAAGGCCATGGAGGCTTCCGTACCAGACTTCTCAGTAATGGGTACCAGTGCTGTCGAGGCCAATCTGGAGCTATTAAAATCATCCTTGGCTTGTCCTGTCTGACCTTTAGAAGTACCTTTGGGAGGAGAGGCAGAGGTGGAAAGGCATACACATGAAGATTGCTCCAATTGAAAGAAAGAACATCCACTTTCCAAGCTGTGGGATGAAACCTTTTCGTGCAAAACTTTGGCAGCTGATGGTTTAGTGGAGAAGCGAACAGATCTATGTCTGGAGTTCCCCATGACACTGTCAATTTCTGAAATACATGAGGATCCAATTTCCACTCGTGGGGATCCATAATTCGCCTGCTCAACACATCTGCTAAGGAGTTCTGTGCTCCCGGCAGAAACCTTGCCTGAAGATTGAGCTGTAAACTGAGAGCAGTCTCCCACAAAATCATTGCTTGCCTGCATAGAGGATAAGAATGTGTTCCCCCTTGCTTGTTGATGTACCACATGACAGTTGTGTTGTCTGTTAGAATCAACACCTGCCCTGGAAGAAGGAAATCCTTGAAAGCTATTAATGCAAACTGGACTGCTAACATCTCCTTCAAGTTGATATGTAGATGTTGTAGTCTGGCAGGCCACTTGTCTTGTATCCACTTTCCATTTAGATGAGCTCCCAAGCTTTGTCTGAGGCATCTGTCGTTAAAATCTGACTCGCCTCTGGCCGAGTCACAGAGAGTCCCTTGTTTAGGTGACATTCCTGAGCCCACCACAAAAATTCCTTTTGAATGCAAGGTATTATTTGAATGACAGTGTCCAGATCCTGGCAGTGCTGTGTCCATACATTTTTGAGATACCATTGCAGCTTCCACATATGCAGTTTGGCATTGGGAAGCACCAGAATACAAGATGCCATGAACCCTAAGGCTTGAAGGACTGTCCTTGCAGTCAGCCCGGACTGATGAGATAGTTGATGGAAGTAAAGGGAAAGATTCTTTTGTTTGTCCGGGGTCAAAAAGGCCATCTGGGATGCTGTATTCAGTCTTACACCCAGAAAGCACATGTCCTGAGAGGGTACTAGACTGGACTTTATTTTGTTCACAGAATACCCCAGGCATCTTAGCACTGCTATCACATATTCCAAATGATGAAGAAGCTCGTCCCTGCCTTGAGCCAGAATCAGGCAATCGTCCAAATAAGGATAGATCTGTATTCCTTTTAGCCTGAAGAAAGCTATCACTGGAGCCAGAACTTTCGTGAACACTCTGGGCGCAGTAGATAAGCCAAAGGGCAATGCAGAGAACTGATAGTGAGAAGTCCCAGCTCGAAAACGCAGATACTTCCTGCAACTTAGTCTGATAGGAAAATGAAGGTAAGCCTCCTTGAGATCCAAAGTTACCATCCAATGATCTTTGCCCAGCAGAGGTAAAAGCTGTTGTAACGTCAACATTTTGAACTTGGGAATGTCCAGATAAGTGTTGAGGATAGATAAATCCAAAATTGGTCTCCACGTGTTCCCCTTCTTTGGTACTAGGAACAGGCGAGAATAAAATCCTAGGCCCACTTCTGGCATAGGGACCGGCTGTATGGCCCCTATTTGGAGTAACAGAGAAATTTGCTTGTGAGCCTCTATTCTTTGTTGAGGAGGAACGTCTGGCATGCCTTTGAAAGGAGGCAAGGTATGGAAATAAAACCTGTAACCGTGGTGTATGATATCCAATACCCATCTGTCTTGGGTAATTAAACTCCAATTTTCTTTGAAAAGTGCCAACCTTCCTCCCAAAGGTGCTGCCAGACGAGAAGGCTCTGGCAGCTGAAAAGGTAGGTCATTGGGTCTGTTTACGAAAGGACAGACCCCTGCCTTCACACGAAGACTGTGCAGGAGAACTCCCTGTTCTAGGCCTGAAAGAGCCCTGAGCTCTGCCCCTACCACGTCTAGATCTACCCCTAGACTGGGAATCATAAGAAGGATACGTCCACCCCTTAGTAGGCCAATTTCTACTAAACTTTGGAGGCTGAACCTGCAAAAAATCTTTAACAGTCTGCATAGACTTAGCCTTGTCTTCCATTTTCTTTAAAACTGCCTCAACAGGAGAACCAAACAACACATCGGATTGTAAAGGAGCATCTAAAATCCTTGTTTTAACATGGTCAGATAAATTTTGATCCCTCAGCCAGGCGTGCCTGCGAAGAACTGACCCAGTGGCAGCCACCCTAGACGAGGCTTGTACAGCATCAAAACCACATTGCAAAGAATGCTTACCCACCTGTTCAGAAACATGTACTAAATCTTGTAACTCTTTACAATCAATACCTTCCGCCAGAGCATCAACCTTAGACCTCAATTGTGAAAGGAGATAGTTTTGGTATTTCAACATGTGAAACTGGCAATTCAAAGCCCTCATAGCTAGAGTGGAAGAAGTATAAACTTTCTTTCCCCATCTATCCAAGGCCCTGGCCTCTTTATCTGCAGGAACCGGATTCTTGACAACAGAAGCCTTAACACCTTTAGGCCCCTGGCTAACAGTTTCTGGGTCTGCCCTAGGACTCTTAAAAGATACTTATGAGCTTCAGGCACCCTGTAATACCTATCCGGTTTAACAGGAGCAGGAGGCAAAGAATCAGGATTAAGAGAAGCCTCTGTAAAAACATCTTCCACTACATCCAAAACAGGAGGTATAGCCAAAGGCCTATGCTGGGGTAAAAACAAAAATTCCCTAAGCCTTTTCCTGGAATCAGAGAAGTCCTGACCTTCCCACTTAAAATGCTCCCTCATGGAATGAAGCGTTTCTGAAAAAGAAAAATCCTCAGGAGGAGAAGCAGGAGGAGTAGAATCATCCACATCAGAATCAGAATAAGGAGAGTACTCCTGCAAGTCTTCTGCCGAAGGCTCTGTAACATCCGAAGCCTGCTCAAAACTCCCTAGCTCAGGCTCCACCCTAGGTCTCTTATCAGGAGGGGGCAAAGAACCCCTAATCAAAGTAATCAAATCTTCTGCCATTTTAAGCATATGCTTCTTGGGCACAGTTCCTGAAGAACTAGGGGTGACACCAACTGAAGCTAAACCTGGCCTGCCTCTGGGAGAAGCCTTGGAAACAGAAGGAGAGGGCCTAACCACCCTAGGCAGGGAGGGGAGTATAGTAACCTGAGAAGCCCCATCACCCTGACCTGCCTCCTGAGAGGCCACATCCTGCAATAACAAAGTCTCCCTGGGATCCCAAAGAAACCTCCGGTGGAACCACCAGCTCCACTGACACCTCTAAAGAACCGGCGTCCGGTACGGACGGTTCTTCTAGCCTAGGCTTAACTGCTTTGTCCTTGCGCTTCTTCGAAGAAGCGGGCGTCGGAGCATCCGACGGCATTTTATAATTGCACCGCTTCCCGAAGACTAACCTGGCACAATCTAATCTCCTCTTTATAGTGCGCTTATTGAATCTAGCACAAGAGCGACACCCAACGTCGTGCTCAGGCCCTAAACAAGGAATACACAAAGTATGATAGTCTCTATGCGGTATCTGTTTCCCACAAGAAATACAATTATTCACTTTTTCTGACATCCGTTAAACCACTGAGGCAAGAAAAAACTAAAATATTCCCCAACGGGGTACTTAGCCAACTTTGACTCGGTCTGAAACTCCGAAATCGAAAAATTTCAGAACGCCAACCAGCACTTGCAATACTGCTTCTGCATCGGACCATGCGGCAAAAAAGACTGAGGATATGACGTCGGTCATGCGCATTTGTACCCTGACGTCCGGATGTCAGTCAAATGCGCCTTGACCGACGTCAGCCTTATACTTTGATATTCGGGCCGACCGAGGACAGCGGACTACCCAAGTGTAAGGACTGCAGCAATGTGAGATGAAGAACATCATTAGTTGCGACAATAACAAATTTAAATTCCATGGGAATAAAGGGTCTCTGACGGGCGGTCGAAGATGGAAGGAACCTTTCATAAAAGCCTTACAAAGCCTGTGGGACATAATAGAAGAACCGTCCGCACCAACATGGAAGTTGGATATGGCCGCCAACTGTACTCTTAGTGTGGAAGTAGAGGCTCCTTTGTGAAAAAGGATGGATAGAAATTCTAGAACTTTATGTAAAGGAGCTACCAGGGGGTCCAAGTGTTGGCTAGATGCCCAGCACACAAAGCGTTTCCATTTACTCCTGTAGAGTTTTGTAGTGGAAGCCTTATGAGAGGCAACCAAAATGCGTTGAACTGCCGGAGAAAGTAGATCAGACCTGGCTAGGCGGGGAAGTGGAGCAGCCAAGCTGCTAGTTTGAGGGAAAGAAGAGACGGGTGAGGAACTCCTGACGAATATGTCAGTAGATCTGGTACTGGGTCCAGGATCCACGGTTCCTCTGTTTGATGGGCTCGAAGAAAGGGGAACCATATCTGTCGAGGCCAGAATGGGGCTATGAATATAATTGTCCTTTCCAGGTTCATGGCTTTCTGAAGAAATTTGGGAATCAAGGGGGTAGGTGGAAATGCATATAGGAGACCCGGGGGCCAATTGTGTATCAGTGCGTCCCTGGGGACATCCCCTAGAGGGGGTAGAAGGGCAAAATAGCTTCTGCATTTGGTATTCATCAGGGAGGCAAATAGATCGCAGCAAGGCTGGCCCCATCTGTGGAAAATTCTTTCCGCCACCTGTAGCTTGAAGGACCACTCGTGAGGTAAAGTACAGTTTTGTACCTACCATAAATGTAGATGTCCGAACAGGATAGCATCTGCAGTCATAACAAATGGGTTGTCCTGTCGTCAGGCAGCCCTTCGGTCGGCCGGATTCCAAAGTCTGGGTCTGGCCTCGGCTGGTGTCGCACTTCACCCGACGTCATCTCTGCTGGTCTTCGGGTATAAAGGCATCAGCCGACGCCATTTTCCTCAGTGTTTCTTGCCCCAGATGCCAGTTGCCTTCTTGGAAAACTAAATTTTGGGTAAATGCCAATGTTTCCAAAAAAAAAAGGTAGGCAAACACAAAAAATAAGCATGTATGTACATATATACAAACAAATACACAATAAGAGATCCCCCCCCAGCTAGCTATTAGGAGGGTAACTACCCTAGGAATACCACAGAGGGGAAGGAGGGTGGGTAATCCTGACTGCAGATGCTATCCTGTTCGGACATCTACATTTATGGTAGGTACAAAACTGTACTATGTCCTTCAAGGATGCATCTGCAGTCATAACAAATGGGTAGAATACCATAGCCAAACTAGGGGAGGAGGAAGAAGAATTATGGTGTAGTTAGGATCCCTTGCAATACAGCAGTGGCAAACCCTGCTCGGGATCTAGAGTATAGAGGTAAGTTATAATGCTTGGCAAATGTACGCACGGAGGTCCAAGTAGCCGCCTCAATAATGTCCTTGGTTGCCACTCCTCGTAAGAAAGCTGTGGTAGTGGCTGTAGCCCTTGTAGAGTGAGGTCTTATGTTCTGTGGAATTGGTTTTCCATGGTAGGAGTAACAAAATCTTATGCAATTTCCTATCCATTTGGAGATTGTCTGTTTGGAAATTGCTTTTCCTTCCCTTCCTGTTGCATAGGCTACTAAAAGCTGGTCAGTTTTTCTGTTACCTTTGGTTCTGTCCAGGTAGTAGCGTAACTGTCTATGTACATCCAAGGTATGCAGCAGTCTTTCCCCCCCTGTTCTGTGGATTGGGAAAGAAGGTAGGTAGGTGGATTACCTGGTTTAGAGACACTCTGGATACCACCTTAGGCATAAATGTAGGATTAGTTCTCATGGACACTATCTTGATGGAAGATTAGGAAGGGTTGTACTGCCATTAAGGCCTGTAGTTCCGAAACTCTTCTTGCTGAAGTAATTGCCAGTAGGAAAGCAGTTTTCCATGATAGGTGTTGAAGATCTGCTGTTGCTGCTGGTTCAAATGGAGGGAGTGTCAATTTTTCTAGCACAAAGTTCAAGTCCCATGCTGGTAATGGTGGTTTCCTAGGAGGTTTTACATTCTTGATTCCTCTTAGGAACTGCCTGAGTAGAGGATGTGAGAAGACAGGGGGATCGAAGCTGTATTCTGCAGAAATAGCTGATGCATGTATCTTGATGGAGGAATAGGACAGGCCTGTATGGAGAAGCTCTGCCAAGTACTCCAGGATGTTAGCAATATCTATCTTTGACACATCTTTTCCTCTTTCAGTACTCCAAATGACAAACCTTTTCCATTTTCCTGCATAGTTCCTTCTTGTTGAAGGTCTGCGGGCTTCAAGGATAATGTCTTTAACCCTTTGGGATAAATCTGGGTTAGTTGCTGTTATGTGATGTTCAAGGCAGTCAGTTGCAGAGTTTTTAGGTTTGGACGCATGATGTTGTAGTTGTTCTGAGTTAACATCAAAGGCATCAGGGGTAGTGTCCACGTTCTCCCCCGAGACATGCTCCTCAGCAATGGATACCAGTGTTGTCTTGGCCAATTTGGAGCTATCAGAATTATCCTTGGACGTTCCTCTGATTTTCAGTAGTACCTTGTGCATCAAAGGAAGAGGTGGAAATGCATATGCTGTCAGGCCTTTCCAACTGAAGGATAGAGAGTCCACCTTCCATGCAAGTGGGTGGTATGTCCTTGTGCAGAATTTCTTGAGCTGGTGATTGAGTGGGGATGCGAATAGGTCTATTTGTGGCATTCCCCATTTCTTTGTGATGGCCTTGAAGATGTCCGGGTGTAGCATCCATTCGTGAGCATCCGAGGTAGTTCTGCTTAACATGTCTGCTAGGGTGTTTTCTTTTCCCGGTACAAATATTGCCTGTAACTGGATGTTGTAGCTCAGAGCCATATTCCAAAGGTCCAGAGTCATTCTGCATAGGGGGTATGAATGAGTGCCTCCCTGTTTGTTGATGTACCACATGACTGTGGTGTTGTCTGTCCTTATCATTAAATGGCCTTCTTTGAGGAATGGTCTGAAATTCTGGATTGCTAGTTTTACTGCCAGCATTTCTTTTTGATTTATGTGCAGGTGCAGCTGGTCTGGAGTCCAGAATCCTTGTATGCATTTGTCCAGCATGTGTGCCCCCCAGCCTAGGGCTGAGGCGTCCGTTGTGATGGTTTGGCTTGCTTGAAAGTTGTGGAAGGGCAAGCCTGGGTTTGACTGGCATGCTTGAGCCCACCATAGGAATTAGAAGTTATGTACTCACCATAACGTTCCATCTGAGTAGGTGACTTCATTCGGATGCAACCTGTGGGTATCGGATCCGACCTCGGATCCGAGCCGGCAATTCAAAAGCTTAGGCTCCGAGCTCCTAGCTCCTCCCTCTTACCCATAACCCCTTGCCAAGCCCTGACTGACCTCAGATTGAGTTTGCCTCAAAATACTGACTACAGTACACGAAAAAAAAAAAAACAGCATAAATACTCGCTCTATAAAGGTCAGGGGGATGGAGGGGGGGATGGTTGCATCCGAATGAAGTCAACTACTCAGATGGAACGTTATGGTGAGTACATAACTTCTAAATCTGAAGTAGGAAGACTTCATTCGTCTGCAACCTGTGGGACAGAGTCCCCAGCTACCTGAATCTTGGGCGGCTGTCATGGAAGGATGTTTCGGAGCACCGCTGAGCCAAAGGATGCTCTTCCTCTAGAAACAACATCCACCTTATAATGAGAAATAAAAGTATGAGGCGAGGCCCAAGTAGCTGCGGAGCAGATATCATCCAATGATACACGGGACTTAAAGGCGGCTGACGTGGAAACTGCCCTAGTAGAATGAGCCGTAACCCTCTGAGGAGCAGGTCTACCTGAAGTGTCATATGCCTGCAGAATACAATTAGCAATCCACTTAGATAGTGTGACTTTAGATACTGCTTTACCCAGAGCAAATTTAGCAAAGGAAACGAACAGCTGATCTGATTTCCTGTGAACAGCTGTTCTGTGAATATAAAAACGTAATTGTCTATGAACATCCAAGGAATGCAATTTGAATTCTCCTTTGTTTGAGTACTTGGGAAAAACACAGGTAAATTGATGGATTGGTTAATATTAGATTCAGAAGAGACCTTCGGAAGAAAAGATGGATTGGTCCTGAGGCACACCCTATCAGGGAAGAAAGAAAGGTAAGGCGGCTTGACGATAGAGCCTGAAGCTCAGACACTCTTCTGGCTGAAGTGATAGCTACCAAGAAGGCAGTCTTCCAGGAAAGGTACTTTAGATCTGTAGAAGCTGCAGGCTCAAGGAGGAGCAGTAAGGGCTTGCAGAACTAAAGACAAGTCCCAACGTGGTACAACCTCCTTGACTGGAGGCCTCAACAAAAAAATCCCTTTGAGAAATGTTTTGCATAATTTCGCCGTCATGAGGGGAGCTGTCTCATGACCAATGTGATAATGCGAGATAGCTGCCAATTGTACCTTAATCGTGGAAGAACTTGCCCCTTGATGAAAGAGGTCTGTTAAAAAAATCCAGCACCGCTGACATAGGTGCCGAGAAAGGATCCAAAGTTCTCTGTACCGCCCAAATAGAGAATCTCTTCCATTTGCTCCAATAAACCTGCCTGGTGGAAGGTTTATGAGCTGCCACTAAGATGGCCTTGACCGGTGATGAGATACCGGGAGTCCTAATCAAGGATGGAACTGGAGCAGCCAAGCTGTCAACTTCAGGGTGCGCAGATTGGGAACCGAAATTCCCAGAGGGTGGGAGATGAGATCCGGAATTGGATCCAGAATCCAGGGTGGATTGATTTTGTGAGACCATACGAAGGGGAACCAGGGTTGACGAGGCCAGAACGGGGCAATGAGAATCATTCTGCTCCCCAAACTGTTGGCTTTCTGCAGAAGCCTCTGCATCAGAGGAAGTGGAGGGTAGGCATAAAGGAGACCGGGAGGCCAAGCATGCACCAGAGCATCTCGGGAATTCCCTGGTGGGGAAGCAGAGCAAGAAATTGTCGATTTGGCGTTTGAGGAGAGGCAAAAGATCGCAACAGGGTTGCCCCAGACGGCAAAAATCTTCTTCGCTATTTGAGGATTGAGAGACCACTCGTGTGGAGAAAGAATGGTGCGACTGAGCTTGTCCGCAAGGATGTTGGACTTTCCCGGAATGTGCGTTGCTACCAGGAAGCCGTTGTTGGAAATTGCGCATTCCCAGACTCTCATGGCCTCTCGACAAAGGGGTAAGACCTGGTTCCTCCCTGTTTGTTGATATACCAGACTACCGACATGTTGTCTGTCTGAATCGCAATAGTCCCTGAAGGAAGAACGTGGTGAAGTGCTTGCAACGCTAGGAGCACCGCCTCATTTCCAGGACATTTATATGCAATGACGTCTCTGTGGGATTCCACGTGCCTTGGACAATCTTTCCAGAATGCCCCCCACCCGAGGCAAGAAGCGTCCGTGGTCACTGTGGCTCGGGGAAATGCAGCACAAAAAGGTCTCCCTGCCAGGGGCTCCGGAGACAGAAGCCACCAAAGAAGGGAGTCCCTGCACGCCTTGCTGACCGCAATCGGAGCGTTGAGAGAGGAACAAAGAGGGGACCACTGAACCTGAAGGGTCCATTGAAGAACCCGCATGCGTGGCGAGCATGAATGAGAAGCGGAATAGCTGCCGCCATAGAACCTAGGGCCCTCAGGACTGAAGCTGCAGTTGGAGAAGGTTGCAGGACCGCTGTCACATGACACTTCAGGTTGGCAATTCTGTCTGGAGTGAGGAAGGCTCGCATTGATCTGGTGTTTAGTCTTCCTCCTATGAAATCTATAACTTGTGTGGGGTGCAGTAAAGATTTCTCCCAGTTGATCGTGATGCCCAGCCTTGGGGCTAGTTGAAGAAAGTAGTCCCTGGCTGAGCACAGAAGATGCCTTGATGATGCCGTCAGGAGCCAGTCGTCCAGGCGGAAAGACCTGTAATCCCTGGAGCCTCAGGTGGGCCGCTACCACCGCTAGCACCTTGGTGAACACCCTGGGGCTGAGGTGAGACCAAAGGGGAGGACCCTGAACTGATAATGACTGGCTCCCAGCCGGAAGCGAAGAAACCTCCTGGATCGTCTGTCCATGCGAATGTGGTAGTACGCGTCCTTGAGGTCGATGGAGCACATCCAGTCGTTCTCCCTCAAGAGGGGAAGTATAGGTTTGAGGGTGACCATCCGAACTTTGCTTGGTTACTGACAGGTTCAGCTGGGAAAGGTCTAAGATTGGTCTTGGGTCCCCGTTTTCTTTGGCACCAAAAGAACCTGGAGTAAAACCCTAATCGGGTTTAATCTAGGGGGCCAGCTGGATAGCTCTTTTTCCTAGCAGCTGTTCGATTTCGACAGCTGCCGCCTCCCTTTGGTCGGGTGGAACATCTGGGAGGCTGTGAGATTTGGGAACCTTGAATAGGGGAATTGAATAACCTCTGGATATCACACGAAGCACCCAACGGTCTGTTGTGATGGACTCCCAAGAAGTCAGGTGCCTCGAAAAACGCCCCCCGACTGCCTCCAGAGTCGGACAGCCGGGCAACCCTTCAGGGCTGCTGCGTGGGTCTATCAGAGAAAGGTTCTCTGGACCCAAAGTTGCTAGGAGCCCCCCTGCCTCTAGGACGGCGACCTCCCCGTCCTCCTCTGCCACGGAAGGACTGGTTATCCGGAGCAGGTTGGGACTGCTGCGATTTCCGGAACCACATCTTCTTCTGTCCCTTTTGGTTCTTAGAGAAGGACCTCTGGGGAGCTGAGAAGCGGACTCCGACGGCAGACAGCGTCTTCCCGTCCTTTTCGCTCTGGACTAATGTTTCGCAAACAGTCTTGCCAAACAATGCAGAACCATCGAAGGGGGCATTCGCGAAGGTCGCCTTGAAGGGCTCTGTAAAATCACAGTGGCGGAGCCAGGCCTGTCGCCTCATAACTAGGCCTGCTCCGCTGGCTCTAGCGGCTCCCTCAGTAGCGTGAGAAAGCAGCCGCATAGATGTATTGGAAACTGATCTGAGAGTGGCCATTCGGGTGGAGTATACCTGTTTATCCTCACTCGACATGGACTCCGGGGGAGATGCAGCGTATTCTTTAATCAGATCCCACTGCATCCTAATGACATGTGCCATGTAGTTCAGCGCTCTCAAAGAGAAGGTTGCTGAACTGAAAACTCGCTTCCCAATGCGATCCATCGAGCGAGACTCCTTGCCCGGAGGATGCATGGAGGGACTCTCCTGGGCCAATTCCCTCTTCGTGGCTGCAGCCATCATCATGGCATCTACTGGGGGGCCCTTGCTCCAGTGAGTGCGGTCCGCCGGAGGGGAAAGGATGCGGTCAGGACGCTTGGGTACAGGCTCAACGGTGTCCGGATCCTTCCACGCCTGATGGATATAAGATCCACCAGAGGGTCAGCAGGAGGGGACACCCAAGAGGTAGAAGGGCCGCCTCGAATGCCTCCAAGAACACAGACTCGTCGAGGAAGCCTTGGGGCAGACCACCCCCTGATCCTTAACATCTCCATAATGTCTCCAAATGAGACGTCCTCAGGGGTGACCTTGGGGAGCCTTCCCTTCATCCAAATCTGTGTCTTGTAACGGACTCGGGAGTCCATGTGCCTCCTTTGCACTTGCGCCCGAGGTACTTCATCGGGGGGGCTGTCCGAGGAGTACTCTTCCGCAGTTGGATGTTCCAAGGGAACCACTTGGGACATCGAGGCGGGCTGTCCCTTGGACCGGCTGGTGGGGCCTGGCCCAACTGCAAGGGAGTGCGGGATGGAGCCGTGGCAGGGACCGGGGGTCCGGACGTCCTCAACAGTGCCCTTTCCACTACGTCGAAGGCCGAGGGAGCCAGCTTCTCTAAACCCGAGCCGACCCCACTCGGATCCGGCGACGGATCGGAGTCGGAGCGAAACCGTCGGATCCGAGAGACCGTGTGCTCCAACCTGGACGGAGCCGAGACACACCAGCTCCTCGGATCCGAGGCTCGGTCCTCGGCTCCGAGAGGTCGGGTCCGGTACCAAGCACTCAAGGGATGGGACGGATCCGAGGTGCGCCGACCTATCGGATCCGACCCACCCCGGATCCAAGTCTGCCCGGCGCCGACAGCTCCGAACCCGTGGTATGGGTCAGAGAAGGAGGCAAAGGGGCAAAAAAGGGGCCCCTCCCGGATGGGGGCTAGGAGCACTCCCATTTGCATTTGGGCCTGGATGAATTTCCTCATCATCCGGTCCATATCAGCTTCACTCATGGAAAAAGTTGACCTGGTGGAGGCCACCGAAGCGGACCTAGAGAGCCGCCTCAGAGACCTCCTAGAACGCCTAGCCTCCTCCTCCTCGGGTCCAGGAGAGAACCGAGGGGAGTGGAGCCGAGGAGGAGGAAAGCTAGAAGGCACAGGGGAGGCCCGCTTAGATGGAGGAGCGAACTGGAAGTTTCGCTCTCCGTTATGTGCCTCTCCTGTGCCTTCTTCTCTCTCCCTAGAGGACTCTTTCCCCTCCGGCAACTTAGAGGGAGGTTGAGTCCCAGCCGGAGGGGGAGAGCCCACAGCAACAGGTTGCTGAGTAGAAGGGGCAGAAGCCGAAGCGGTATCTGGAGGTAAAAGACCCGCCAGCACCAGCTTCGACCTCCGCTCCCTCAAAGCCCGGGGGTTGAACCCTGCACAAATGGTACAACCAGATGACAGGTGTTCAACCCCCAAGCATTTAACGCACTGAGTGTGGCCATCCGCTGGGGACAGCTTATGGCCACACTCGGTACATTTAGAGAAAACAGCCTTATGGACTTCAGACATTATAAACCCTGAAGGCCTAACACAACACACACACCAAACTACGCAAAACCCGTGAAATATTAACTAAAAAGAGAGAGGAAAGCCTAACACAATCAACACTAATAATATAAGTAACAAAAATAGAGAATTTTTAAACTTTTTTTGTCAGACAAACTTATCTGTCACCAAAAAACGCCAGGAGCTCAAGAATCCGTCGCTACTTGAAAAGCGGCAAACGAAATCTGAGGTCAGTCAGGGCTTGGCAAGGGGTTATGGGTAAGAGGGAGGAGCTAGGAGCTCGGAGCCTAAGCTTTTGAATTGCCGGCTCGGATCCGAGGTCGGATCCGATACCCACAGGTTGCAGACGAATGAAGTCTTCCTACTTCAGATCTCTTGTTTCAGGCATGGGATTAGTGGGATTTCGGTTTCTAAGCTGTGCCTGTGTTGAGACTATAAATTCTTTAGGTACCACTGTAGCTTTCTCATATGCAGTGTGGCATGGGGGACCAGGATTATGCATGATGCCATGAAGCCCAAGGCCTGCAGTACTTTTCTTGCTGTTAGTTTGTTCTGCTTTGTTAATGCCAAGAAGTAAAGAGGGAGTTGTTCTTGTTTTTCTGCAGTTAGGAATGCCATCTGTTTTACTGTGTCCAATTCCGCACCCAAGAATGTTCTTGTTTGGGATGGTATCAGTCTTGACTTTTTTAAATTGACTGTGTATCCCAGGGCTTGTAGTAAGCAAATGACTCTTTGTAAGTCTTTTGTCAGCTTGCTTTTGTTGTCCGCTTGTATCAGGCAGTCGTCCAGGTATGGATAAATTTGGATTCCCTGTAGCCTGCAATGAGCGATTACTGATGCCAGGCATTTTGTGAATACTCTGGGCGCAGTAGATAAGCCAAAGGGCAATGCTGACAATTGATAATGCTCTGATCCTGCAAGAAATCTGAGGTATCTTCTGCAATTTGGTCGTATGGGGACGTGCAGGTATGCCTCCTTGAGATCAAGAGTTACCAGCCAACACTCCTTGCCCAGCATGGGAAGAAGTTGCTGTAGGGTCAGCATTTTGAATTTTGGGACAATGATGAATGTGTTTAAGATGGACAGGTCGAGAATAGGTCTCCAACTTTTCTCTTTTATTGGTACTAGGAAGAGTCTGGAGTAGAATCCTTTGCCCTGTTCTGTTAGTGGTACTCTTTCCACAGCTCTCATCTTTGTTAATTGAGCTATCTGCTTTAGAGCTTCTGTTTTTTGATTTGGAGGTAGGTTTGGCATTCCTCTTTTTACTGGTAAGGTGTGGAAGTGAAACCTGTAGCCTTGGTCTATGGTCTGCAAAATCCACTTGTCTTTTGTGATAAAGTGCCAATTTTTTGAAAATAAGGCTAACTTTCCGCCTAAAGGTGCTGCTATTTGTTCCCTGGTAGGCGGTGTCAGAGCCAAGTCACTGTGATTGTCCTGTTGCAGTGGCAGTGGTTGTGTCTGTGCCTCGCTGGTTATTGCCTTGCCACTGGCGTCCTCTGTAGGCACCTCCTCTGGATTGATTTCTGCCTCTGGAACGTCTATTCCTGCCTCTCTGAGATTTTGAGGAGTCTGGAAAGGACCAATTTTTGGAAGGCCAGTTCCTGCTAAACCTTGGGGGCTGAACCTGTAAGAAATCCTTAACTGTTTGTACAGATTTTGCCTTCTCTTCCATTTTCTTCATTACTTGCTGAGCAGGAGTACCAAATAGACTGGCCTTATCCATAGGAGCATCTAACAGCTTTGCTTTAACATGACCCGGCAAGACCTGTTCTTTCAACCATGCATGCCTTCTTATAACTGTGCCAGTCATGGCTGATCTAAATGAAGCCTCCAGTGCATCATAGTCACATTTTAAAGAATGGTTACTAACCTGCTGAATGTTATTCACCATTTCTAAAACATATTTCTTACCTAAGGAGTCATCAGAGGACAGTTTCTTAGTTAACTGATCAAGCATAAACTCTTGGTATTGGATCATATGAAACTGACAGTTCAAAGCTCTAGCTGAGAGAGTAGCAGAGGTGTAAACTTTTTTCCCCCATCTCTCTAAGGACCTGGATTCCCTTTCAGAAGGGAGAGGGTTTTCTGCTGAGGTCAAAGCTACTGCCTTAGGCCCCTGGGAGATAGTCTCAGGATCTGCAAGTGGGGCCTTGTATAGGTGGTGATGAGTGTCTGGTACCCTGTAAAACCTATCTGGTTTGGCAGGGGCTGGAGGTAAAGTATCAGGAGCAGTGCAAACATCATTAAATGCATCATCCACAACAGGCAGAACTGGAGGTATAGCTAAGGGCCTATGTTGTGGTAAGTGTAGAAAGGTCCTAAGCCTTTTTCTTGAATCTGAGAAATCTTGTCCCTGCCATTGGAATTGCTCTCTCATGGCATGTAAGGTTTCCCCAAAGGAAAATTCCTCTGGTGGAGAGGCAGATGGAATAGATTCTTCAGCATCGGAATCTTCATAAGTAGAAAAAGGAGCCTCTGAATGGTCTGTAATGTCTGAGTCATCCGAAGAATCTTCAGAGGACACTGGCTCTGGGGGCTCTGCTCTAGGTCTCTTTTCTGGAGGCTGAGAGGTCCTGTCTGGGTGAGACTGGGATCCCCTAATTAAAGAGATGAGATCCTCTGCCAGAGTAAGCATTTGTGAACTGGAACTGGGCCTGTGTGAGGGGGGCTTAACAGGCACTGATTTAGCAGTTTTGGCTGCTTTAGCCCTGGCAAAGGCCTTAATAGACATGGCTGCAGGAGGCCTAGCTGCACCACGTGCTGGGGTAGAGACATCCAAAGGGATGGTGTCTGATAATTCAATAGGAACCACATTAGTAGGCAAAACTTCAGAGGCCGATTCAACTAGGGTAGTAGGAGCCTCGGTAGTAGTCATGGATTCGGCTGAAGATTGACCCGTTTGCTCAGTTTCGGCCGAAACCGAGACACTCGCGGTTTGCTTAACCGTGGTTTCGGCCGAAACCGCGGACCGCGAGTGTCGGTCTTTTTCTTTGCGTTTTTTTAACAATTTGAGTAGTCGGAGGATCCGACGGCATAATGTACGCAAAATCTGAGCCGAAAAACTGTTCAGCAAACTCCGACCGACGCCTAAGCGTTCGTCGGTTGAAGGAAGCACAGGCTAAACAGGCTGCTACGTCGTGGTCTGGGCCTAAACAAGGTAAGCAGTAAGAGTGGAAATCTTTATGGGGTATTTGTTTCCCACAAGTTAAACAGTTATTTACTTTTTCTGACATCGGCTGAGGCAAGAAAGATTCCCCAACGGGGTACTTAGCTTTTTAGAAGTCTTCGAAGTAGTATTCGGTAGTAGTAATCTCTGGATCTGACCGACCGGCACTTGCGAACAGCTTCTGCTTGGCCACGCGCAAGAAAGACTGAGGAAAATGGCGTCGGCTGATGCCTTTATACCCGAAGACCAGCAGAGATGACGTCGGGTGAAGTGCGACACCAGCCGAGGCCAGACCCAGACTTTGGAATCCGGCCAACCGAAGGGCTGCCTGACGACAGGACAACCTATTTGTTATGACTGCAGATGCATCCTTGAAGGACATCAGGATGGCTCTGCTCAACCTGTCCGCAATGACGTTGGATGACCCTGGGATGTGCGTTGCTATCAGAAAGCGACCCGTGGACTCTGCCCATTGCCAAATTCTCATGGCCTCTCTGCATAATGGGTAAGATCTGGCTCCCCCTTGTTTGTTTATGTACCAGACTACAGACATGCTGTCTGTCTGAACTGCTACTGTTCCTAGAGGTAGGAGGGTTTGAAAGTGTTGCAACGCCAAGAACACCGCCCTCATTTCCAGAACATTTATGTGCAGCTTGTACTCCATGTTGGACCATTCCCCTTGGACTATTCTTCCCTGAAATAGTCCCCCCCCACCCTATCAGGTAAGCGTCCATGGTTATCGTGGCCGTCGGATTCGTTAGAACAAATGGACGACCCATAGTGAGATCCTGACTGTACACCCACCATGAGAGTTCTCGCTTGCAAGAATCTGTTATCAGAATCTCGTGCGTTAGGGGTAACTGCTGGAACGACCACTGCGTGAACAGCAGCCATTGGAGGAGCCTCATGTGCAATCTCCCCACAGGAACTGCAATCAGGGACGCTGACATGAGTCCCAAAACCTTCAACACTAGTTTGGCCGGGGCTCTCCTGCTTTGCAGTAGAAGAAGAACCTGTTCCTTGAGGGATGAAGCCCTTATTGGAAGGAGCTTTACCAGTGTTAAGCGCGTATCTAGGTCTGTTCCGATGAATGAAATATGCTGTGAGGGCAGTAAGGCAGATTTTTCGAAGTTTATGGAAATCCCTAGGTGGGAACAAAAGTTGACTGTATAGTCTCTGGCTTGCATGAGGCGACGCTCGGTGGTGGCGGTGAGGAGCCAGTCGTCCAGATAGGGAAACACCCGGAATCCTAGACATCTCAAGTGAGATGCTACCACTGCCATGCATTTGGTGAATACCCTAGGGGCTGAGGTGAGCCCAAAGGGCAGGGCTCGAAATTGAAAGTGACTGGCTCCCAGCCGGAAGTGCAGATGATCTCTGGACGGTCTGGCCATCTTGATGTGGTAGTACACGTCCTTGAGATCTATCGAGCACATCCAATCGTCCTTCTGCAAAAATGGAAGGATCGATTGAAGCGTGACCATCCGGAACTTTTCCTTCTTCACGAAGGTATTGAGATTGCCGAGATCCAAAATGGGTCTCCAGTCCCCTGTCTTTTTTGGAACTAAAAAGAACCTTGAGTAAGTTCCGGATCCTTTTTGGTCCGCCGGGACTGGCTGAATGACTTTTTTTGAGCAGCTTTGAAATTTCTATTGCTGCTGGGCCTCGCAGACGGGGTGGCACATCTGGGAACCTTCTTTGTTGGGGTGGAGTTGACATGAAGGGGATTTTGTATCCTCTGGTTACAATGCTTTTTACCCAGGAGTCTGAGGTGAGAGTTAGCCAGGCCTGTGGATATAAAGCCAAGCGACCCCCGACTGCCTCCAGAGCAGGACAGTCGGGCCCCCGTTCAGGAGTGCTGGAAAGGCTTACCAGGGATAGGATCCTGTCGCCTTGGTTCTGCGAACCGCCTCTGCCGCCGTCTTCCATTTCTGCCCCCCCCCCTCTGCCTCTGGGGGGGGGGGTCACTCTGTGTGGCCTGGAAAGATCCCGAAGTTTTACAGAACCACATTTTTCCGCCTCGTTGCCCTTTGGGGTACGGTATAGATGGAGCGGAAAAACGGACTCCGACAGCAGACAGAGTCTTTCCTTCTTGCTCACACCGAGTTAGTGTCTCTTTCACTTTGGGCCCAAAAAAACTGGCACCATCAAAGGGGGCGTTGGCAAAGGAAGACTTGAAGGCTTCCGCAAATGAGCACAGCCACATCCAGGATTGTCTTCGTAGAGCAATCGCTGAAGCTGCAGCTCTACTCGACCCTTCATCCGCATACGAGATGAGCCTCATGGACGAGTTCACTATGGCGGTAAGGGTGTTAAGATGTGCTGTTACCTTATCTGAAACAGCAGCATCTGTATTTACCCTGGAGGGTATCTCTCAGCTCCTTGATGAGATCCCTTTGTAGACGTGTAAAGTGTGTCAAATAGTTTAGCGAACGCATGGAAAAAGTCGCTGAAATAAAAACGCGCTTCCCATATCTGTCCATAGTCCTAGAATCCTTATTAGGAGGATGAACAGAAGAGGACGACTCAGACATCTCCTTTTTAGTGGCTGCAGCCACCACCATAGCGTCAACCGGGACTCCTTTGGTGAGATAAGTCTTGTCCTGGGGAGCGGTGATGAACTTGCTTGGTTTTCGAGGGACCGGTTCCACTGTGTCCGGTGTCTCCCACGCCCTTCGAGCAATTAAATCCATTAATTCATCGAAGGGCGGAGTAACCCAGGAGGTAGAAGGTTGAGCACCAAATGCCTTCAGCAACACCGACTCGTCCTCAGTGGGGGCTAGGGACTGCCAATCACCCCTCTGTTTTAAAATCTCCAAGATGTCCGTAAATAAGACATCCTCGGAGGGGGATTTTGGGGACCCCTCTGCCTCATTCAAGTCAGTGTCAGATGTTAGAGATTCCTGTGGGGAATCCAAGTGCCTCCTCTTGCACAGTCTTTTCCTCGGAACCTCTTCGGAGGGGGATTCCGGTGAGGCCTCCGAGGAACAGGGGGCACCCTCTGGGGGTGGCTGAGGCAATGGTGCTCTACGCTTTGGATGTGTCGTGAGAACAGAAACAGAGAGCGGCTCCTTAGGGGAGGGAGAAGACGCCTCCGATGAAGTGGTTGTCTGTGTAGACAAAACCTTCCTCATAAGGTCAAAAACCCCAGAACCTCGGGTCGAGGACTCCCCCGGTTCCGAAGAACATGGAAGAATCCCAGACACGGGGCCCATGGGCCTCGACCCAGAGGACGGAGCCGAGCCAATCTGCGCCGAGGCCCCGAGAGGGAGAGTTGGCACCAAAAGGTCGGTACAACTCTCGGTCCCAGAGCCAAGGAGAGATAGTCAACTCCGCGACTCACCTATAGGTTCCGAAGGAGTCCAGGTCAATGGTGTCGATTGTGCAATGGACGGTTTCGGCACTGAGGGCTCCACTATTATCAGCTCATCCTCTCTCCCGGCTCCGAAGACTGGATGGGTCTCGAAGGAGGACCTGTTGGAGATAAAGGGAGGCCTTCTAGTTTCGACACCAATTGGGAGGAAACTGCAATCAACTTGGAAAGGGCCGTGTTCTCCATAAGTTTCTGCATGACACGATCCACATCTGTATCGGATAACAGTCTGGAAGATCGGGTCGAAGGGGCCGCAGATGGCACCGACCGAAGAATGGAAGGTGGCGGTAGCTCCGACACCGGTTCCAAGACCTGGGGCTCAGTGAAAGATAAACGTTCGACGCTCGGCCCCGAAATCTGTGGAACCGGCGAACGAACTTTCAAAGATGAACTCAGAGCCAATGACATGGGCTCCGACATCTTCGACCCCTTCGAGGACTTAGAAGCCTGGTCCGAATTGTCCAAGGCCTCCTGGAAAGCAGGCTTAAGAAGTCCCCTATCTATAAGTTTCCTGCGTCTATCTGTCATGACCCTCCCACTGAAGGAATGGCATATAGAGCAATCCTCTTGCAAGTGGAGAGGGCCAAGACAGTAGACGCAGGAAGTGTGGTTGTCAGTGATGGACATTTTCTGCCTACACTGACACATTTTAAAACCGGATTTGGCTTTTTCAGACCTAATCAGCAGTAAGACACGTTTACTGTGAAAAAGTTTAAACACTAGCTATAAATAAAAGAAAAAAAATATATATATTATATATATATATAGCTATAAGTGATAGAAGAGGTAGGCCCCAAAGGGAAACCTATGAAAAAATGACAGAACTAACTACAATAACACACATACACACACACTATAGTATGATCAAAAACTAAATTCCCAATAACTATAAGAATTTTTAAGTAAAAATATATAACTATCTTATCTGAACAACAAAATTTTCTCTGGTCCGAGCTCTCTTTCGATGTGATCCGTTGCAGCGGCAAACTAGATCTGAGTAATGGCAGGGAGGATTGTGGGATATAGCCTGGTCTCGAGCTTCTCTAAGATGCAAAGCTTTGCTATGCGGCAGACTCGGAGCCGAGGATCGGCTCCGAATCCATGTGTAAGAACAAACAGCGAGATTGAACACTCTCACATATGTGGTTTTATGGATAATCACTGAGAATAGAAATAAAAGTTTCAGACTTCATATCCTTCAGAAAATGCATGCCAACACAAACTTAGAAAGTTGCTAGAACAGAATTTAAGAGCAACATTTAAAATCTGTCCCTATTTTGGGGCATTTGTCCTTACATTACTTTAGGTTTTGTTCATATTTCTTGCACTAAGAGGTTGAGCAGTGTGGTGATGAGTGCCTCTGCCTGAGTTGTCGCACTAAGGGGATTTAGATAGGGAACTGTGAGTCTAGATGTGTGTGCGTGTGTGGGGAGGGGGGTAAATGAGTGTGTCTATAAGTCCAAGCGACTGTTGGTAGTGGTGGGGGCTGCGTGATGCTATCTGGTGTTTGCATGTGTGAGAATGAGATAACGGGCTAAGAAGTAGGCAGAGATTTTTTAAATACTGCTGTTATAAACTTCTGGTTGCTAGAAGACTATCTGTTTTAGTGTGCGTGAATGACCCAAATAATGTGGACACATTTTAAACACTGCTTTTATAAACTTAGAAAGTTGCTGGAATAACTGGATCTGTGTTAGCATGCATTTTCTGTGTGGTTGGAATAACTGGATCTGTGTTAGTATGGATTCTTATGTCATCAAAGATCCCAAGCTAGGGCAGGTTTCAAATATTGTGGTTTTAATACTGAACTGCTGGAGTAATGATCTGTATTAAAGTGCAACTTCTGTGTGTGAGAACAAAGACCAAATAATAGGGACAGATTTTAAATACTGTTCTTATAAACTCATTAAGTTGCCAGAATAACTGGATCTGTGTTAGCACACATCTGTGTAGAAACAAAGCTCCCAAAATAGGGGTTGATTTTAAATACCAAAGGTTGCCGGAATAGCTGGGTCTTTGTTAAACATGCATTTTCTGTGTGTTTTGTAAAATAACTGGACCTGTGTTAGCATCTATTTTTGAATGAGAGCAGACCCAAATACAGGGATTGATTTTAAGTACTGTTGTTATAAAACTGGAAAAGTTGCCAGAATAACTGATCTGGGTTAACATACATTGTCTGTGCTAGAATGAAGACCCAATAATGAGGACAGACTTTAAATGTTGCTGTTACATACAAACTTAGAAATTTACTGGAGTAACTGCCTCAGGGTTAGCATGCATTTTTGTTTGTGTGTGAACACACATATTTTAACAATTCTCTTAAATTAGAAAGTTGCTGTAATAACTGGATCTGGGTTCACATGCATTTCTGATGTGGTAGAGGGGCTTGTTGCAGTGAATGGCTCAGGATGTCTCCCCCTGTTGACTGGGTTGTGGGCTGCTGCCTGGGAATGGTTTAGGCTTCTATTAAATTAATCTAAATCAGAGCAGCCAACAGCCCAGCCTGGATAGCTTCCCTTTTAGACTGCCTTGTGGACTGCTTATTGCGTATGGTTTAGGCTGCCTTTTTTAAGGTATCAAAACCAGAGCAGTTAGCAGTCTATGGATGGTGGGTGGGTGTGGTTTGTCTGGACCTCTATGAGACTGACTACCTTGATGTGGTACAGAGGCTTGTTGCAGTGAATCACTGCTAATAAATGCCAGTTAAGAGTGATCGTGGACATCTCAGACTAAATTTTGGAGGGGCAGCATGGATACATGGGGGGGGGGTAGAAGCAGCAGACCTTAAGTACAAACTGAATAAAACTGGCTAAACCCCTGTTATCACATCTTTCCAAGTATCGTTGTTGATTTGTTCCCTCTTCTGTACTCTTCTAACAGTGACACTTCTTGCCTTCATTATTTTTTTTATAGTTTTCTCTATTCAATAAGTCTAGGATGGCATCTGATTTCTCCCCTTCCTTTCCCTTACTGCCCTGTGTTTTTGTGGTAAAATTTATCTACCACCACCTGTGAGGAACACGGGGTGAGGTTAAAATTCAGTCGTGTATGCCAAACCTTTGTTTTGAAAAAACCTTGATTAATTTTATGTACTGCTGTGGTCCTGCGGGGGGTCAGTTTTCTGTTTCTCATCTTGTGTAGAGCAGTCTACGATGGTGGAGCCTACAGAAGAGTGCCTGTCTGCTAGAGTCTTAGAAGAGCTAATTAAGTTAATAAAATTGAAAGTCAAACCTTAAAAACGTTTCTAAAATAAAGGTTTAGTCTAGGGTAGACAAAAAAAAAAAACTTGCCGATCCGTGCTCTTGTACTCCAGTCCTTTACTGTACGTAGATGAGCACTGTTGTGCACTGCAGAGCATGAAACAAATCAGTGGGATTTTGTACAGTAGAAAAGTGGGTTTTAACCTGCCTGGAGCGCCCCCCCTGAGAATGGCTGTGATCGGCTGGGGAGTGGCCTACCCAGGAATTGGTCACAGGATGGGTGTCCAGTGTTCTATACTTACAAGAATCATTTCTTTTAGCAAAGTTCTTGAAATGTGCAGATATATACAATTTAACAGAATACTTTTCTTTGTTATCTTAATCCTGTCAAAAGTAAAAGCACATAATTTAAAAACACATACTTACAAAATCACATATTTAAAAATAAAAAAAAAAGAAAGGCAAAAAAAGAAGTGGTAATTCTGACAGTTTGTGTGCATTTTGTGCAATGTTTGATTCGAGAAGGAGAAAACGTGTGTGTGTGGGGGGGGGGGGTAGAGTGCATATCTGTTCTGCTAGTGCTTTCATTGGTCTTCATCGGATCTGCATGTTTACTACTGAATATACTAAGATCAAGTACAACACTAAAATCATAAGGTTACTGGGGAGATAAGAGGATTACTACCAGGGACCAAGGGGGAAAAAATTATGGTACTGACTTTATGGGAATCAGCTTTTTAAACAATTGCAACAAGAGACTACACTAAAGCTAGGTAAAAATAAAATTACCAAGAACGCTGATGAATAAGTATTAAAGCTGATGAGAATAACCGACAAGAATCTCAGTCAAATGTTTACTTAGGATTCACTCAATAAAAGACAAAAATAATCTTTGGTTGTGCTGTAGCCCTCAGCAGAACATGTGGCGGTAGCTTTTTTCTCATGTTGAGGACACATTTGATGGAAAAGGTGATGTTCAGTCCAGAAGGTTTGCCTGTCCTTAGCCTAATCTGCCATTCATGTTCTTTCTTTTCCAGTGTATTGTTTTTGTTTCTCTCATGCTGTTCCCAAATCAAGCAGTCATGAATGAGCAACTTGAACGTGTTGTGTCCTGGTTGTTCCTTAGTTTGTTTGACTAAAGGGTCCTTCAGAGTGCCATTTCTGATGTCAGAGTAATGCTGAGCTCTCCTGGTTTTAAGTTTAATGGTCTTGCCCACTGTAAAATGCTTGACAGTGATCGTTTTGAGCCCTATAAAAAAGACGTTATGCACTCACCATAATGTTCCATCTGTGTTGTCTATTTTCATTCTTCCTCAACTGATGGGTTCGGATCCAAACCGTTAGATCCGACTCAACCATTACAAAAGCTTGTGGCAACTTAGAACTCTCAAGCTTCTCCTTTACCCAGAATGCATATGTTAGCTAAAACAAAGAACTAATTTTTATACAAATAATCCATACAAAGAGAAAAAAAAGTTAGATAATGCTACAGCTTGAGCTTTGTCATGCTTAGAGTATACAAATTCTTTCATATCCACTCGCTCTTCCAGAAAAAAAGAGGGTGTTGGTGGGTGGTGAGTTGCAGAAGAATGAAAATGGACAAAAAAAATGGAACGTTATATTGAATACATAACTTCTTTATCTGAAGTCAATTTCCATTCTATCCTTATCTGATGGGACAGTCTCCAGTTACCTAAATCCCAGCATGAACTCAATGCAGGATATTCCTAAGCACCATTGAGCCAAATGATGGTCTACCTCTGGATACCAAAATCACTTTGTAATGAGCGATAAAACTATGAGGGGCTGCACAAGTCACTGCTGCACATATTTCACCCATGGTAGCCCTCGAATGAAAAACTAAAAGTTGCTATGGACCTGGTTGAATGAGTATGAACTTAATACAGGAAAGGGATATCCAACTTGTTGTAAACAAAGGAAATGCAGCCAGTAAGCACAAATAACTGATCTACAGCGCTGATGTCCTTTGTTCCGTGTTATACAGTTGCCTATGAATATCCAATAAATGTAACAAATATTCGCCCTTGTTTGAACAATTTGGAAAGAAAACAGGTAAATTGATGGACTGTTTAATAAGAAGTTATGTACTCACCATAACGTTCCATCTGAGTAGGTGGCCTCATTTGTCTGCAACCTGTGGGTCTTGGATCCGATATCGGATCCGAGCCGGCAACTATTTATACAGATATGGATCCGAGCTCCTAGCTCCTCCCCTCACCCATAATCCCTTGCCAACCCTAAATGACCTCAGATCAAGTTTGCCCTCCTATATACCTGAAAAGGTATTCCAACAGGAAAAGGCAGGAAAAATACCATCATCTAACTCTTCTGAAGGCCAGGGGGAAGAAGGGGGGGATGGTTGCAGACAAATGAAGCCACCTACTCAGATGGAACGTTATGGTGAGTACATAACTTCTTAATCTGAAGTAGGGACTTCATTTGTCTGCAACCTGTGGGACAGAGTCCCCAGCTACCAGAATCTTGGGCAGCCATCATGGAAGGATGTTCCGGAGCACTGCGGACCCAAAGGATGCTCTCCCTCTGGAAATGACGTCCAGTTTGTAGTGGTCAATAAAGGTATGAGATGAGGCCCAAATGGCTGCCAAGCAAATATCATCCAAGGGGACTCTAGATCTGAATGCAGTAGAAGTAGATATGGAGCGAGTGGAATGTGCACGAACCCTTTGAGGAGCGGGCCTCCCAGAAGTCTCATAAGCTAGAAGGATACATTGGGAAATCCAGTGTGATAAGGTGACCTTCGAAACGGCTTTACCTAAATTGAATTTGACAAAGGAAATGAACAGCTGATCAGATTGTCTGTGACCAGCAGTCCTATGAATACAGAAACGCAGCTGCCTGTGCACATCTAATGAATGCAGCTTGTATTCTCCTTTATTTTGATAATTAGGGAAGAAAACAGTGAGATTGATGGACTGACTGATATTGGTTTCTGAGGCCACCTTAGGTAGAAAGGACGGATTAGTCCTGAGGTACACTCTATCCTGATGAAAAACCAAGTAAGGGGGTTTTACAGAAAGAGCTTGAAGTTCCGAAACTCTTTTCGCAGAAGTGATGGCTACCAAGAATGCTGTTTTCCAAGACAGGTATTTAAGATCAGCCGAGGCAGCCGGTTCAAAGGGAGAATCAGTCAAGGCCTGAAGAACTAGAGATAGGTCCCAAGGGGGTATGGCTTCTTTGATAGGGGGCCTGAGCAGAAAATAAGAAGTTATGTACCTACCATAACGTTCCATGTTAGTTGTCTTCTCTCACCTTCTTTCTTGCTGGATGGGTTCGGAGCCGATCCTCGGCTCTGACTCGGCACTTGCTAAGCTCGAGAGCTAATTTTACCAGCTCGAGGCAACCCTATATCCCATGATGCAAGGTGTGACTACCCAGATCTCGTTTGGTAGCTAGAGAAAACCCTGCCAGTAACCTTCTTCCCAGAAAGGAAGAAGAGGAACTAAATGTGGAAAGAAACAAAGCAAAGTAACCACTAGATACTAGTGACACTTCCTACTAGGGCCCATAGAAAGAATGGATCGTACCCAGAGAAGAGTACAACTTCAAGGTCTGTCCAGGCTAGGGGGAAGGAGGGAGGGACGCAAGAAAGAAGCGAGAAGACAACTAACATGGAACGTTATGGTAGGTACATAACTTCTTAATGTTAAGTTGTCAAACTCGCCTTCATTCTTGCTGGATGGGACCGCGTCCCTAGCACCTCTATCCTGGGTGGCTCAATGGAACAGACTCTTGAGAACTGTGGAACCAAACCTAGCCCTGTCTCTGGAGGCCAAGTCCAATTTGTAATGAGAGACAAAGGTGTGAGGAGTGGCCCAAGTGGCTGCCGCACAAATGGTGTCAATAGGTAGCCTATCCTGAAATGCTGTAGAAGTGGCTAGGTGTCTGGTAGAATCTGCGTTCGGTTTCGAGGGCAGTTGCTTGCCCCTAAGGAGATAAACATGAGAAATGGTAGAAGACAGCCATCTGGATAAGGTCACCTTGGAGACCGGAAGACCCTTCCTGTTTTCTGCATAAGAAAGAAACAGTTGATCAGATTTTCTGAATTGTTTAGTTCTGTCCAAGTAATATCCGAGTTGGCGATGGACATCCAAACAGTGAAGTTTCTGTTCTGCTCTGTCAGAATAGTTAGGGAAAAAAACTGGCAATTCAATAGATTGGTTAATATTCATCTGGGAAGCAACCTTGGGCAAAAAAGATGGATTAGTTCTTAAAGATACTCTATCTTTGTGGAAAACCAAGTATGGGGGACGGACACAGAGAGCATGAAGTTCCGAAACCCTCCTGGCTGAAGTAACAGCAACCAGAAAAATTGTCTTCCAGGAAAGAAATTTTAATGAGCATGTAGCAGCCGGTTCAAAGGGGGGCAGAATCAAGGATGCCAGCATTAAATTCAGGTCCCATTGCGGAGGGGGATCTTTGATTGGAGGTTTCAGCAGAAAGATCCCTCTAAGAAAGGCTTTGCAAAGCTTGTGAGACATTATGTTTTGATCCGCTAAGCCAACATGAAAATTTGAGATCGCTGCCAGCTGGACCTTAACTGTAGAGGAAGAAGAACCCGACTGAAAAAACTCAGCTAGGAAGTCCAAGACTGACTGCACTGGAGCAGTAAAGGGATCTATGTCCCTGGACTTTGCCCAGAAGGAAAAACGCTGCCATTTGCTAGCATAAATCCTTCTGGTAGAAGACTTTAGAGAAGCTACTATATCATCTCGCACAGGATTAGAAATCATAGGGAGCCTGGCTAAGGAAGGAAGTGGAGCAACCAAGCAGTGAGGTTGAGAGAATGAATGGCCTGGTGCAGATGACCCGAATGGTGGTTCAGAAGATCTGGAATTGGATCCAGATGCCAAGGCTGAACCAAGAGATGACGATGTAGGGACGGAAACCAAATTTGTCGAGGCCAGTAAGGGGCAATGAGAATCAACTTGGCTCTCAAGACGGTAGCTTTCTGAATCACTTGAGGTATCAGCGGGAATGGAGGAAAGGCATAAAGAAGTCCCCGGGGCCAATCCTGGGTTAGAGCGTCTCTGGGGGGATGGCCTGGTAGTGGAAAGAGGGAGAAGTCTGGGCATTTGCTGTTTTGGGGTGTATCAAAAAGGTCGCAGAAAGGGACGCCCCACTTCTGAAAAATCTCGTCCACTACTGATTGAGAGACCACTCGTGTGGCATGAGAATAGCTCTGCTCAGTCTGTCCGCTAAGAGGTTGGATTTCCAGGGGATATACGTTGCTATCAGAAACCGATGAGAGGAGATTGCCCATTGCCAAAGTCTGAGAGCTTCTCGACACAGTGGATAGGACCTGGTCCCGCCCTGTTTGTTGATATACCAGACTATGGACATGTTGTCCGTCTGAATTGCAATAGTCCCTAAAGGAAGAAAGTCGCTGAGGGCTTGCAACGTTAAAAGCACTGCTCTCATCTCTGGGACATTTATGTGCAGATGGTATTCTATGGGTTGCCAAGTCCCATGGACCATCCTGCCCTGATAATGCCCCACCCACCCGATCAGAGAGGCATCCGAAGTGACTGTGGCAACCGGGATTGGGGGAACAAACAGTCGGCCCTGATGGAGTTGCAGAGAAGACATCCACCAGGTTAGGTGACTCTTGCACGATTGCGTCACGAAGATCTCGTGGCGCATGGGAAGCTGCTGAAAGGACCACTGGGTGAACAACATCCACTGCAGAAGACGCATGTGGAAGCGAGCTAAAGGAAGTAGTACGATGGCCGCAGCCATAAGACCTAACACCTTCAGGACAAATCCGGCCCTGATCTTTTTGCTGAGTAGTATGATCCGAACATACTTTTGGATGTCCAGAATTCTTTGGTTTGTGAGTCTTGCTGACATCCCGACAGTGTCTAATTCTGCGCCTATAAAGGTAATAGACTGGCAAGGAGACAATGAAGATTTTTCGAAGTTTATAGAAATCCCCAATTGGTTGCAGGTGTGAAGAGTGTAGTCTCTGCCCTTGAGAAGTTGATGCCTGGTGGTGGCAGAGAGGAGCCAGTCGTCTAGATACGGAAACACCTGGAATCCTTAACGTCTCAGGTGAGCCGTGACCACTGCCATACATTTGGTAAACACTCTGGGGGCTGTAGTGAGACCAAAGGTCAGGGCTCTGAATTGAAAATGACTGGTCCCCAGCCGAAAGCGGAGAAACCTTCTGGAGCGCCTGTGAATTTTTATGTGATAGTACGCATCCTGAAGGTCTATTGAGCACATCCAGTTGTCCTTGCCCAAAAAGGGTAGAATGGACTGAAGCGTGACCATCCGGAACCTTGCCTTTTTGACAAACTTGTTTAGTTTGTTGAGGTCTAAAATTGGTCTCCAATCTCCCGTCTTTTTGGGAACCAAAAAGAATCATGAGTAGATTCCGGATCCTACTTGGTCTGCTGGCACTAGTTGGATGGCTCTTTTTGCTAGGAGCTTTGATACCTCCAGCTTTGCCAACTCCCTTAGACCGGGTGAAACGTCCGGGAGGGATTGATGAGGAACAGGATATCTCACGAAAGGGATATTGTAACCCTCGGATATGATCGACTGTACCCATTTGTCTTGAGAAAGGGAACGCCAGGCTGTTGGGTACAGCGACAATCTTCCCCCGACTGCCTCCAAGGGTGGACAGTCGGGCAACACCTCAGGGGTGTTGGAAGGGTTTATCAGAGAGAGGCTCTCTGCTACCCTGATTCTGCGGACCCCCTCTGCCCCTAGGGTGGCGTCTATTGTTATTACCCCCTCTGCCTCTAGGGGTAAACTGACCACGTGCGTCCGGCGTGACTCCCTGAGATTTACAGAACCACATTTTCCCTCCCTTCTGACCTTTGGGATAGGGTCTTGAAGGGGTGGAGAAATGGACTCCTACGGCAGAAAGAGTCTTGCCGTCTTGCTCACACCTGGTCAATGTGTCCTTCACCTGAGGCCCGAACAAAGCCGAACCATCGAAGGGAGTATTAGTGAAGGACGCCTTAAAGGGGTCCTTGAAATTACAAAGCCGCATCCAGGACTGACGCCTAAGTGCCACTCCTGTGCCTGCAGCTCTACTCGCCCCATCGGCTGCATAAGAAATGAGCCGCATAGAGGAGTTAGTTATAGAATTTAGGATTCCGAGCTGTGAGGCAATCTTTTCTTGAGCCCCAGCAGCTGACGGATCCTGAACTACCTCACCTAGTTCCTTGAGAATGTCTCTCTGAAGCCGGGTAAAGTGACAGATAGTTCAGCAAGCGCATAGCGAAGGTCGCTGAAGAAAACATCCGCTTACCGTACCTATCCATGGTCCTAGAGTCCTTGTTAGGAGGATGGACAGGTACAGAAGGATCGGCAAGTTCCTTCTTGGTGGCAGCCACCACCACCATGGCATCAACAGGGACACCCTTGGTGAGAAACTGTTTGTCTGCAGGGTCCGTGATGAATTTAGAAAGCCTCCTGGGGACTGGTTCCACAGAATCCGGGGCCACCCACGCCTTTCGAGCCACCACTTGCATGAGCGGGTCGAAAGGCGGAGACACCCAGGAAGTGGAGGGTCGAGATCCAAAAGCCTCCAGGTATACCGACTCATCCTTGGAGGGGTTAATGGAAGGCCAGTTCCCCCTCTGCTTAAGGAGTTCCAGGATGTCTGAAAAGGAGACATCCTCAGAGGGGGACCGTGGGGAACCCTCCGACTCATCTAAGTCGATATCTGATGTCGTAGACTCGGGGGAGTCTGTGTGCTTCCTCTTGCACGTCCTCTTATGCGGGGGCTCTCCCGAAGGATCAGGAGAAACCTCGGAAGAGGAAGTCCTTCCCAATGGGTAAACCTGGGGCAATGGATCTCTGGGTCCGGGAGCAAGAGAATGGGAAGAGACATCGACAGGCACCGAAGAGGGAGGAGCTAATGGAATTGACCGTTGACTCAGCTCCAGGGCTAGAACACTCCTCATCACCTCAAAGGCTCCCCTTCCAGGGAGGCCAGAAGACTCCCGCTCCGAAGAAACAGGAATCCTCAGTCCCGCCAAAAGAGAAGGCTCAGAGGCTGATGTCGGTGCCGAGCTCACCAATGCCGAAGCTCCAAGAGGGAGAGCGGGGTCAGACAAGGGTCCGATGCCACTCGGCCCCTCAGAGCCGACAAGGGAGATTCGACGACCGGATCCCTCCGAGGAAGGTCTCATGGAGGAAATCGGAGTCGAAGACGACGGAGCCGACAGGGGAGGTATCGGCTCCGGCGCACCCACGGCCAACGTTCCAAGAAGCTCCGGCTCCGAACTCTGAAGGAGAGTCGGAGTAGGAATTTCAGGGGGATGAGGGACAGCGGTCGTCTGCTGAGATGGGCTATGGAGCATCTGGGCCAGTGCCTGTGACTTCAGCAGTCTACTTACCACCCTCTCCAAGTCATGGTCTGATAGCCTGGAAGACCTTGAAGATCGGCTCCGATGGCTCCGCTCCAAAAGCAGAGGAGATCCCGGAGCCGAGCGAATCGACTCCAGGGAAGGGGACTGAGATCTCTTCTTGGAAGGAGCCATCGGAGCCGAAGACCCTTCGGTTCCAGTTGGAGCTGACAGCGTATCGGCACCAGTCCTGGTCAAAGATACGTCGGCTCCGGCCGGAGCCGACATCGACATCGGTGCAAGTGTATCGGAGCCAGCCGGCACCGATACCACCACTTCAGAGATAGAAAGATCGGCTCCAGCCGGAGCCGATCTCGACTCCGAAGGAGTCGGAGCCACCGCCGAAGGCTTAGGAGCCACAGCCTGGGCTTTAGGTGGCTTAGAGGTTTTTCCCGACCCAGTCTTGGTCGGGGAGCCCTCTGGCTTCAACAAGCCACGTAGGATTAATTTGTTCCTACGTTCCTGCAGGACTCTCTGGCTGAAGGAGTGGCAAATAGCACAGGAGCCCTGCAGGTGTAGAGGCCCCAGGCAGTACACACAAGAAGTGTGACCGTCTGTCAGAGACATTTTCTGACAGCACGAGTCACACTTCTTGAAGCCTGAGACCTTTACTTCTTTGGACATTGTATGCCAAACACAAAAAACACACACACACACCAGTCACACAGTTAGCTAATAAAAGGGGGAAAACTGATTAACTCACCCACACTTCCTGACAAAAAAATAATGGAAGGGAGGAAAAACTATCCCTAATACAAAGTAGAAAAGTAATATAGGACAAGATAGATAGGTACTAGTTAACACTAACTCTTAAGAAAAAGAAATAAGGAAAATGGAAAGTTTTCTGACTGACTAATATAAAAATACTAAAACTCTACCTGAGCTGGAAAAAGGAGACCTCTTCGCGAAGCGGCAAACGAGATCTGGGTAGTCACGCCTTGCATCATGGGATATAGGGTTGCCTCGAGCTGGTAAAATTAGCTCTCGAGCTTAGCAAGTGCCGAGTCGGAGCCGAGGATTGGCATCCGAACCCATCCAGCAAGAATGAAGGAGAGTTTGACAACATAACATGTACCCTTGAGAAAGGACCTGTCTCGTGTCCTACGTGGTAATGGGAGATGGCTGCCAATTGTACCTTGACTGTCGAACAGCTAGCCCCTTGCTGAAAAAGCCCGATAAGGAAGTCCAAAACGGACGTTAGCGGAGCAGTGAAGGGGTCCAGATTATGATGTTCTGCCCAGACGGAGAAGCGCTTCCATTTACTGCGGTAAATCTTCCTGGTGGAAGTTTTATGCGCTGCCACCAAGATGGCTTTGACTGGTGAAGAGATACCGGGAGTCCTAACTAAGAGTGGAACTGGAGCAGCCAAGCTGTCAGCTTCAGGCTGTCCAGATTCGGGGTCGGTAAGGCTGATGGGTGGGAGATCAGATCCGGGCTGGGATCTAGAATCCAGGGAGGATTCACCAAGTGAGACCACAGGTAAGGGAACCAAGTTTGTCGAGGCCAGAATGGGGCAATGCGGATCATTTTGCTCCCCAACCGAGAGGCTTTCTGTAACATCTTTAGCATCAGGGGTAGAGGAGGATAGGCATAAAGTAGACTGGGCGGCCAAGCATGCACTAGAGCGTCTCTCGGGGCTTCCTCTGGTGGGGGAATCAGGGCGAAGAAGTTGTTGCATTTCATATTTGAGGGAGAGGCAAAAAGATCGCAGCAGGGTTGCCCCCATTTTGCAAAAATCCGCTTCGCTACTTGGGAGTTGAGAGACCACTCATAAGGGGAAAGAACAGTGTGGCTGAGTTTGTCCGCCAGAATGTTGGACCGTCCCGGAATGTGCGTTGCGATCAGAAAGCGGTTGGTGGAGATCGCCCATTCCCACACTCTCATGGCCTCTCGGCAGAGAGGGTAAGACCTGGTTCCCCCGTTTGTTAATATACCACACAACTGACATGTTGTCCATCTGTATCGCAATAGTTCCTACGGGAAGAAGGTTGTGAAGTGCTTGCAACGCCAACAGCACTGCCCTCATCTCCAGAACATTGATATGCAGGGAGGTCTCTGTGTCGTTCCATGTGCCTTGGACTGTTCTGCCTGAGCAATGCCCCCCCCACCCGAGGCGAGAAGCGTCCGTGGTCACCGTGACAAGAGGAGGTGGAGCGCAGAAGGGGCGACCTGAATGGAGGGCTGGAGAATGAAGCCACCATAACAGGGCCCTCCTGCAAGCCTTGCTGATAGAGACAAGGTGATTGAGAGGAAGAAGCTGAAAGGACCATTGTACTTGAAGGGTCCACTGTAGTACCCTCATGTTTAGGCGAGCACATGGAAGGAGTGTAATTGCTGCTGCCATAGAGCCCAGTGCCCTCAGGACCAATTCCGCGGGTGGAGCTTCTGACTGGAGGATGGCCTGCACATGTAAACTCAGATTCTGTAGTCGTTCCGGAGTGAGGTAGGCTCGCAGACTTCTCGTATTTAATCTGGCCCCTATGAAGTCTATCACTTGTGTCAGAGCAAGGGAGGATTTGTCCGTATTGATCGTGATGCCTAACTGGGGGGCTAGGCGAAGAAAAAAATCTATGGCTGAGCAGAGTAGATGCCTGGTTGGGGCGGTCAGGAGCCAGTCGTCCAGGTACGGGAAGACCTGCATTCCCTGGAGTCTCAGGTGGGCCACTATCACTGCTAAAACTTTGGTGAACACCCTGGGGGCTGTGGTGAGGCCAAAGGGAGGGACCCTGAACTGATAGTGGCTGACTCCCAGCCGGAAGCGGAGAAACCTCCTGGATCGTCTGTCCATTAAAATGTGGTAGTACGCATCCTTGAGGTCTATTGAGCACATCCAGTCATTCTCCCGCATGAGGGGGAGAATGGATTGAAGAGTGACCATTCGGAATTTTTCCTTGGTTATCGACAGGTTCAGGAGGGAAAGGTCTAGAATTGGTCTCAAGTCCCCAGTCTTTTTTGGCACCAGAAAGAACCTGGAGTAAAACCCTAATCAGAGCTGGTCTGTGGGGATGGGTTGGATGGCTCTTTTCTCTAGCAGCTGCTGGATTTCTGCGGCTGCAACCTCCCTCTGACCGGGTGGTACATCGGGGAGGTTTCTGAGTCTGGGGACATGTTGCAATGGGATTTTGTAACCTCTGGATATGATACAAAGCACCCAGCGGTCTGACGTGATGGACTCCCATGCCGCCAGGTGCCTCGAGAAGCGCCCCCCGACTGCCTCCAGAGTGGAGCAGTCGGGCAACCCTTCAGGGCTGTTGCGTGGGCCTATCAGAGAAAGATTCTCTGGACCCAAAATTTCTCGGAGCCCCTCTGCCTCTAGGGCGGCATCCTCCCTGTCCTCCTCTGCCACGGAAGGATTGGTTGTCCGGAGCAGGTTGGGAATGTTGTGATTTCCAGAACCACATCTTCTTCTGTCCCTTTTGGTTCTTGGAGAAGGACCTCTGGGGAGCAGAGAAGCGGACTCCGATGGCAGACAACATCTTCCCGTCCTTCTCGCTCTGGACAAGTGTCTCGCGAACGGTCTTGCCAAACAAGGCAGAACCATCAAAGGGGGAATTCGCAAAGGACGTCTTAAAGGGCTCTGCGAAGTCGCAATGTCGGAGCCAGGCCTGGCGTCTCATAACTAGGCCCGCTCCACTAGCTCTAGCGGCTCCCTCAGTGGCGTGGGACAACAGCCGCATAGAGGTATTGGAAATAGATCTTAGAGTGGCCATACGAGTGGAGTACAACTGCTTGTCCTCCGCCGACATGGACTCTAGGGGGGAAGCAGCGTATTCTTTAATAAGATCTCGCTGCATCCTGATGACGTGCCATGTAGTTCAGGGACCTTACTGAGAAGGTCACCGAACTAAATACCCGCTTCCCAAGGCAATCCATCGAGCGGGACTCCTTGCTCGGTGGATGGACCGAGGGGCTCTCCTGAGCTAGTTCCCTCTTAGTGGCTGCCGCCGTCAACATGGCATCTACGGGGGTACCCTTGCTCCAGTGGGACTGGTCTGCGGGGGGGGGGGGGGGCCTCAAGATCCTATCCGGGCGTTTAGGGACTGGCTCCACAGTGTCCGGCTCCTTCCATGCCCTGGTGGTAATAAGGTCCACCAGGGGGTCGGCCGGAGGGGACACCCAAGAGGTAGACGGGCCTGCTTCGAATGCCTCCAGGAACACTGACTCGGAGGAAGCCTTGGGGGCAGACTCCCCCCCCCCCGATCCTGAGCATTTCCATGATGTCTCCACAGGAAACATCCTCAGGGGGTGACCTTGGGGAGCTTTCCCCTTCATCCAAGTCCGTGTCCTCTGTTAAGGACTCTGGGGGGGGTCCACGTGCCTCCTCTGACACTTGTGCTTGCGAGGCACTTCCTCGGGGGGGGGGGGGGCTGTCCGAGGAGGTCTCACCAGCAACATCCTGTTCCAATGGAACAACCTGGGACATCGAAGCAGGCTGTCTCTGTGGCCGGGATGGGAGCCTGACCCAGCAGAGAGGGAGTGCAGGGTGGAGCCGAGACAAGGGCCGGTGGTCCGGATGCTCTCGACAGAGCCCTCTCCACTGCATCGAAGGCCGAGGGGGAGCTGCTCTCCCTGCGTTCCGAAAATCGACTCCCACTCGGATCTGATGTAGGGATCGGAACCGGTGCCGAGACAGTCGGATCCGAGGGACCAGTGTGCTCTGACCTGGACGGAGCCGTAGGCACACTGAATCCCTCGGATCCGAAGCTCGCCCCATGGCTCCGAGAGGTCGGATCTGACAATGGAACTGACAGACTCGAGGGCAGGGTTGGATCCGAAGTACTCAGTACTGTCGGCGCCGACCCACCCCCGGCTCCAAGGCTGCCCGGCTCCGAGCGCTCCGAACCCGGGAAGCGGGTCGGAGAAGGAGCAATCGGAACAAAGAAAGGTGCCGAGCTCCCACCTGAAGGGGGGGGGGGGGCAAGAGCACTCCCATCTGCAGCTGGGCCTGGATGAACCTCCTCATCATCCGGTCTAAGTCTGCATCAGAAAGGCTGTAGGTTGATCTCGAAAAAGCCACCAAGGCAGGCCTGGAATGCCGCCTCGATGACCTCGACGGAAATCGGGTCTCCTCCTCCTCGGGTCCCGGGAAGAAGCAAGGAGATCAGAGCCGAGGAGGAGGAGACCTGGAAGCCGTGGAGGGAGAAGCCCGCTTAGCTGGGGGGGCCGAAGCGGAGGCCTCGGCCCTCCACTTGTGGTGCTTCTCCCTCCTGGCTTCCCTGTCCTCCGACGCTTTAGTGGGAGTTTGAATCCCGGCCGGGGGAAGGGGGGCAGGAGTGGCTACCACCACAGGCTGAGGAGGTGCCACGGGAGGAGCGGAGGCCGAAGCCGAATCTGGGGGCAGAAGTCCCGCCAGGATCAGCTTCGACCTCCGCTCTTTCAGTGCCGTGAGGTTGAACGCTGCACAAATGGTACAGCCCGAGGACAGGTGTTCAACCTCAAGGCACCGAACACACCGGAGAGAGCTTATGGCCACACTCAGTGCATTTAGAAAAAATAGGCTTAGGGGCCTCTGCCATACCTAAACTAAGGCTACACAAACACACTAGGCCCCAAACGCAATCACACACAAGCACACACTAACAACCAGCGAGGGGAGGGCCGAGAAAAATTCACTTATCTATAACAAATTGCCAGGAGCTCGCAATCCAGCTGACACACTTTAGAGCGGCAAACTAGATCTGAGGTCATTTGGGGTTGGCAAGGGATTATGGGTGAGGGGAGGAGCTAGGAGCTCGGATCCATAGCTGTATAAATAGTTGCCGGCTCGGATCCCATATCGGATCCAAGACCCACAGGTTGCAGACAAATGAAGTCCCTACTCCAGATTATTAGATTCTGAAACTATCTTGGGCAAAAAAGATGAATTAGTTTATAATTCTTTCCTGGAACTAATACTTTTTTTTAGCAACACATAAATGTACCGTCTTATTAACTATTCTAAGCCTATTAAAATTATACATTACTTATTATGTACTCATAAGTGACAGACTCCCTGTTAGTAAATGTATAAAATGTATAAATATGTTTTTTTTTCTATTATGTTGTTTATGTTAACATTGTTGAAACTGTGTGGAGCTTTTCTCCCCGGGCCTCTACTGAAAATGGACATATATCCAGCTAGACTAGCCCGGTCAACAAATGTAAAATAAAATAAATAATGCAACTATCTTTATGAAGAATTAAATATGGGGATTCACAGTAAGGCTTGAATGTCGGAAACACTTCTGGTTGACGTAATGGTCACCAAAAGCAAAGTTTTCCAAGAAAGAAATTTAAGATCACAGTCATGTGCAGGTTCAAAGGGTAAATGAACCAGAGCTTGCATTACCAGAGTTAGATCCCATGGGGGAGTTTGATCTTTAAACGGAGGTCTTAACAGAAGTGTGCCTCATAAAAAGGTTTTACAAAGCTTATAAGAAATGAGTGAGGAACCATCAGATCCAATATGGAAATTAGAAATTGCTGCCAACTGGACTTTAATTGTTGAAAAACTAGTGTCAGGAAATCAAGAATATTATGAAGTGGGGCAGAAAATGTTTCACATCATTTTGTCATTCTGAAGTGCCCAGTGCACAAATCTTTTCCATTTACTAGCATAAAGCTTTCTTGTAGATGGTTTAAGGGAAGATAAAATCTGGCGAACAGGAGATGAGAGCATAGGTTGCCTGGCTATTACTAGAAATGGAGATAAAGTACAGTTTTGTACCTACCATAAATGTAGATGTCCGATAGGAATGCATCAGCAGTCCTTACAAATGGGTTGTCCTGTCGTCAGGCAGCCCTTCGGTCGGCCGGATTCCAAAGTCTGGGTCTGGCCTCGGCTGGTGTCGCACTTCACCCGACGTCATAGCTGCAGTTTTTCAGGTATAAAGGCATCAGCCGACGCCATTTTCCTCAGTGTTTCTTGCCCCAGATGCCAGGTGCCCTCTTGGAAGGCTAAATTTGGATAAATGCCAATGTTTCCAAATAGTACAGAGCAAACACAAAAAATAAGCATGTATGTACATATATACAAACAAATACACCATAATAGATCCCCCCCAGCTAGCTATAAGATGGGCAAATACCCTAGGAGTACCACAGAGGAGAAGGGTGGGTAATCCTGACTGCAGATGCATTCCTATCGGACATCTACATTTATGGTAGGTACAAAACTGTACTATGTCCTTCAAGGATGCATCTGCAGTCCTTACAAATGGGTAGAATACCATAGCCAAACTAGGGAAGGAGGAAAGAAGAGATTATGGTGTAGTTAGGATCCCTTGCAAAACAGCAGTGGCAAAACCTGCTCGGGATCTAGAGTATAAAGGTAAGTTATAATGCTTGGCAAATGTATGCACGGAGGTCCAAGTAGCAGCCTCTATAATGTCCTTGGTAGCCACTCCTCGTAAGAAAGCTGTGGTAGTGGCTGTAGCCCTTGTGGAGTGAGGCCTGATGTTCTCTGGAGTTTTCTTTCCATGGTAGGAATAACAAAATCTAATGCAATTTCCTATCCACTTGGAGATTGTCTGCTTTGAAATTGCTTTTCCTTCCTTCCTGTTGCATATGCTACCAGTAGCTGGTCAGTTTTCTATTGCCCTTGGTCCTGTCCAGGTAGTAGCGTAACTGTCTATGTACATCCAAGGTATGCAACAGTCTTTCTCCCCTGTTCTGTGGGTTGGGAAGAATGTAGGTAGGTGGATAGCCTGATTTAAAGATACTCTGGATACCACCTTAGGCATAAAAGTAGGATTTGTTCTCATGGACACTCTATCTTGATGGAAGATCAGGAAGGGTTGCACTGCCATTAATGCCTGTAGTTCAGATACCCTTCTTGCTGAAGTGATTGCCAGCAGGAAAGCGGTCTTCCATGATAAGTATTGTAAGTCTGCTGTTGCTGCTGGTTCGAAAGGAGGAAGTGTCAATTTTTTCTAGCACAAAGTTCAGGTCCCATGCTGCCAATGGTGGTTTCCTAGGAGGTTTTACATTTTTAATTCCTCTGAGAAACTGCCTCAGCAGAGGATGCGAGAAGACAGGAGGATCCAAGCTGTATTCTGCTGAAATTGCTGATGCATGTATCTTGATGGAAGAATAGGACAGGCCTGTGTGGAAGAGCTCTGCCAAGTATTCCAGGATGTTGGCTATGTTTACCAGTGACACATCTTCTCCCTTTGCAGTATTCCAAATGAGATATCTCTTCCATTTTGCTGCATAATTTTTCCTTGTTGAGGGTCTGCGAGCCTCAAGGATAATGTCTTTAACCCTTTGTGATAAATTTGGGTTAATTGATCTTATGGAATGTTCCAGGCAGTCAGCTGCAGAGTTTTCAGGTTTGGATGCAGGATGTTGTAGTTGTTCTGTGTTAACAGCAATGGAACCAGGGGTAGTGTCCATATTTGTTCCCGAGACATGCTCCTTAGTAATGGGTACCAATGTTGCCTTGGCCAGTCTGGAGCTATCAGAATGATCCTTGGGCGGTCCTCTTTGATCTTCAATAGCACCTTGTGCATCAAAGGAAGTGGTGGGAATGCATATGCTGTCAGGTTTTCCAACTGAAAGATAGGAGTCCACCTTCCAAGCTAGTGGGTGGTACGTCCTTGTGCAGAATTTCTTTAGCTGGTGATTGCGTGGGGATGCAAATAAGTCTATTTCTGGGAGTCCCCATTTTCTTGTAATGGCTTTGAAGATGTCCGGATGCAGCATCCATTCGTGGGCATCCGTGGTAGTCCTGCTTAATATGTCTGCTAGAATGTTTTCTTTTCCTGGTACAAAAATTGCTTGTAACTGAATGTTGTAGCTCAGAGCCACATTCCATAGGTCCAGTGCCATCCGGCATAGAGGGTATGAATGTGTGCCTCCCTGTTTGTTGATGTACCACATAAGTGTGGTGTTGTCTGTCCTTATCAACTGACCTTCTCGGAGAAATGGTCTGAAGTTCTGGATTGCCAATTTTACTGCCAGCATTTCCTTTAGATTTATGTGAAGGTGCAGCTGGTCTTGAATCCATAAGCCTTGTATGCACTTGTCCAGCATGTGGGCCCCCCAACCGAGGTCTGAGGCGTCCGTCGTGATGGTTTGGCTTGGTTGAATGCTGTAGAAGGGCAATCCTGTGTTTGATTGACAGGCCTGAGCCCACCATAGGAACTCTTGCTTCAGGCATGGGATTATTGGAATTTTGGCTTCTAGGCTGTGCTTGTGTTGAGACCATAAATTCGTTAGGTACCACTGTAGCTTTCTCATATGCAGTCTGGCATGAGGGACTAGTATTATCCAGGATGCCATGAAGCCCAAGGCTTGCAGTATTTTTCTTGCTGTTAGATGGTTCTGCTTTGTTAATGCCAAGAAGTAGAGAGGTAGTTGCTCTTGTTTTTCTGCAGTTAGGAATGCCATTTGCTTTGATGTGTCCAGCTCTGCACCCAAAAAGGTTATTCTTTGGGATGGTATCAGCCTTGACTTTTTTATGTTGACTGTATATCCCAGGGCTTGTAGCAGGTAAATGACTCTTTGTAAGTCTTCTGTTAGCTTGTTTTTGTTGTCCGCTTGTATCAGGCAGTCGTCCAGGTAGGGGTAAATTTGGATTCCTTGAAGCCTGCAATGAGCAATTACTGATGCCAGGCATTTCGTGAACACTCTGGGCGCAGTAGATAAGCCAAAGGGCAATGCTGAGAATTGATAATGCTCTGATCCTGCAAGAAATCTGAGGTATCTTCTGCAATTTGGTCGTATGGGGACATGCAGGTATGCCTCCTTGAGATCTAGAGTTACCAGCCAAGACTCCTTGCCCAGCATGGGAAGAAGCTGCTGTAGAGTCTGCATTTTGAACTTTGGAACAATGAGGAATGTATTTAATGCTGACAGGTTGAGAATAGGACTCCATTTGTTCTCTTTTCTTGGTACCAGGAAGAGTCTGGAGTAAAATCCCCTTCCTTGCTCCATAGATGGTACCTTTTCCACAGCTCTCATTTTTAATAATTGGAATATTTGTTTTAGAGCTTCTGTCTTTTGATTTGGTGGTAGGTTTGGCATTCCTCTCTTCCCTGGTAGAGTATGGAAGTGGAACCTGTAGCCTTGGTCTATTATCTGTAAAATCCACTTGTCTGTTGTGATGAAATGCCAGTTTATTGAGAATAAGGCTAGCTTTCCGCCTAAGGGTGCTTCTAGTTGTTCCCTTGTAGGCGGTGCCAGAGCCAAGTCACTGTGATTGTCCTGTTGCAGTGGTGGTGGCTGTGTCTGTGCCTCGCTGGTTGTTACCCTGCCACTGGCGTCCCCTGTAGGCACCCCTGGATTGGTTTCTGCCTCTTGATCGCCTATTCCTGCCTCTCTGTGCTTTAGAGGAGTCTGGAAAGGACCAAGTTTTGGAGGGCCAATTCCTGCTAAACCTTGGAGGTTGGACCTGTAAGAAATCTTTCACTGTTTGTACAGATTTTGCCTTCTCCTCCATCTTTTTCAGTACCTGTTGTGCAGGAGAACCAAATAAATTGGCCTTGTCCACGGGAGCATCTAACAGTTTTGATTTGACATGGTCCGGTAAGGCCTGCTCTTTCAACCATGCATGCCTTCTAATAACTGTACCAGTCATGGCTGATCTAAAGGAAGCCTCCAGTGCATCATAGCCGCATTTTAAAGAATGGTTACTAACTTGCTGAATGTTATGTACCATTTCCTGAACATACTTCTTATCAAAAGGTTCATCAGAGGACAGTTTTTTAGTTAACTGGTCAAGCATAAATTCTTGATATTGGATCATATGAAATTGACAGTTCAAGGCCCTAGCTGACAGAGTAGCAGAAGTGTAAACTTTTTTACCCCATCTCTCTAAGGACCTGGAATCCCTTTCAGAGGGAGGGATTTTAGCAGAGGTAGTTGCTACAGCCTTAGGCCCCTGGGAGATAGTCTTGGGGTCTGCAAAAGGAGCCTTGTATAAATGGTAATGTGTGTCAGGGACCCTGTAGTACCTATCGGGCTTAGCAGGGGCCGGAGGTAATGAATCAGGAGCAGTACAAGCATCATTAAATGCATCATCTACAACAGAAAGAACTGGAGGTATAGCTAAAGGCCTATGTTGTGGTAAATGCAAAAAGGTTCTAAGCCTTTTCCTGGAGTCTGAAAAATCTTGGCCCTGCCACTGAAATTGTTCCCTCATAGCATGCAAGGTTTCCCCAAAGGAAAATTCCTCAGGTGGAGAGGCAGAAGGGATGGACTCTTCAGCATCAGAGTCTTCGTAAGGGGAATAAGGAGCCTCTGGAGGGTCTGTGTTATCTGAATCTTCAGAGGAATCATCTGAGGACACTGGCTCAGGAGGCTCTGCTCTAGGCCTCTTCTCTGGAGGTGGATGAGAGGCCGTGTCTGGATGAGGCTGGGATCCCCGGATTAAAGAAATAAAATCCTCTGCCAAGGAAAGCATTTGGGAACTGGAGCTGGGCCTGTGAGAGGGGGTCTTAACAGGCACAGTTTTTGTAGCTTTAGCTGCTTTAGCCCTGGCAAAGGCCTTAATGGACATGGCTGCAGGAGGCCTAGCAGCTCCACGTGCAGGAGTTGAGATATCTAAGGGAATAGTGTCAGATAATTCCTGAGAAACCGCAACCACAGGATGGATTTCAGAAGCCGATTCCACCAGGTTTGAAGAGGCCTCGGTAGAAGGCATGATGTCGGCTGAAGGAAGAACCGCTTGCTCGGTTTCAGCTGAAACCGAGACACTCGCGGTTGGCTTAACCGGTTTCGCCGAAACCGCGGACCGCGAGTGTCGGTCCTTTTCCTTGCGTTTTTTGGATATTTGTGAAGTCGGAGGATCCGACGGCATAATATAAGCAAAATCAGTGCCAAAAAACTGCTCAGCAAACTCCGACCGACGTCTAAGCGTCCGTCGGTTAAAAGAAGCACAGGCTAGACAAGCTGCGGCGTCGTGGTCTGGGCCTAAACAAGGTAAGCAGTAAGAGTGGAAATCTTTATGAGGTATTTGTTTCCCACAAGTTAAACAATTATTCACTTTTTCTGACATCGGCTGAGGCAAGAAAGAGTCCCCAACGGGGGGTACTTAGCTTTTTAGAAGTCTTCGAAGTAGTATTCGGTAGTAGTAATCTCTGGTTCTGACCGACCGGCACTTGCGAACAGCTTCTGCTTCGGGCGCCACGCGGCAAGAAAGACTGAGGAAAATGGCGTTGGCTGATGCCTTTATACCCGAAAAACTGCAGCTATGACGTCGGGTGAAGTGCGACACCAGCCGAGGCCAGACCCAGACTTTGGAATCCGGCCGACCGAAGGGCTGCCTGACGACAGGACAACCCATTTGTAAGGACTGCAGATGCATCCTTGAAGGACATCAAGCTGTTAACTTGAGATTGGGGAGATCTGGATCCATTCATGCCTATCAGGTGAGACAGCAGATCTGGAGTGGGATCCAGAATCCAGGGTTGATTAAATAAATGAAGCCACAGGAAGGAGAACCAAATCTGTCGAGGCCAATAAGGTGCAATGAGGACGACTTTGTTCTTCAACGTGGCAGTCCTCAAGAACTTGGAATCAAAGAGATTGGTGGATAAGCATAAAGTAAACCTGGGGGCCAGTTGTTGAGAACAGCATCCTTCAGTGATTCCTTCAACGATTCCCCCTGTGGAGGGATTAAGGCAAAGAAGCTGCTGCACTTGTTCAGGGAGGATGCGAAAAAATAGCAGCAAGGCTGGCCTCACTGTCATAAAATCAATTCTGCCATGTTGTTAAGGGACCACTTGTGAGGTAGTAGGATACACCTCCTCAGTTTGTCTGATAACACAAGGGACTTCCTCAAAATATGCACTGCTATAAGGAAAGCGGTTGGAAGAGATCACCCATTTTCAAACCCTGAGTGTTTCTCGACACAGGAGGTGAGATCTGGTTCCTCCTTATTTGTTGATGTACCAAACCAATGACATGTTGTCTGCTTGAATCGCAATCATTCCAGAAGGGAGAGCTTTCTAAAAGGCCTGCAACACTAGAAGCTCTGCTCTCAACTCGAGGGCACTGATATGCAAAGCGGCCTCTTAAGGGGACCATGTGCCTTGGACAGTCTTTCCCAAGTAATGCCTTCCCCAATCTACATGGGAAGCATCTGTGGTCACAATGGCCTTGGGCTGAGGTGGAAAGTACAGTTGTGTACACTTACCATAAATGTAGATGTTAGAGTGTATTCACTGTTGCAATCATCACACTTGGGTTATCTGCCTGCAGGTAGCCCTCAGTCAGCCTGAATACCAGAGACTTAGTATTTCTGCATTGGATGCTGTCGCTCCTGGACTGACATCAGGTCGCCAAGAGTATAAAAACAGGCAGCCAACACCATTACATCAGTTTTTCTTGCCCCAAATGTCAGGAGCCCCCAAATAGGGAGCTAGGTTATGGTGGGGAAAATACCACCAGTAAAAAGTAAATACCAATACCAGTAGTAATAGCCATAGAGAGGAGAGAGATACAGAAAACCAGGGGGCTGTAGGGAGGAAAACCAGGACTCCAACAGAGAATACACTCGAACATCTACATTTATGGTAAGTGTACACAACTGTACTATGTTCTTTGTGTTTCACTGTTGCAGTCATCACACTTGGGTGGATTCCCCAATTCCCTAAAAGTTATCACCTTTTGTTTAATGTCATTAAACAAAAGGTGACAACTTTTCCAGACTGTGCATTAAGTAAAGAATTGCAGGAGCTTATGTACTCTGCAAGCCAAGTCAGTAAGCTTACTTTGCAGTGTGGCTTTGATGCCCTAGAAGCATCTTGCAGGGCAGCAGTCACTGGCTCTGTACTGAGAAGACAGCTTGGCTGTAGGAGCAGACCTTGCCAGACCATGTCAAATCAAAATTACTAAACGCTCCTTTGAATAAGGACCGTTTGTACTTCAGCATGTGAAACTGGCAATTTAATGCCTTAATAGCAAGAGTTGCAGAGGTATATACCTTTGTACCCCATCTGTCCAAAGCTCTGGAATCCCTGTTCGAAGGGGTGGAATGCTTGGCTGTAGTAGCCTTGATACTTTTAGGCCCCTGAGAAATTATCTCTGGGTCAGCAGTAGGATTCTTGAAAAGAAACTTCTGAGTATCAGATATTCTGTAGTACATGTCTGGTTTCCTAGGGGCGGGAGGTAAAGTGTCAGGAGTAAGACTGGATTCCATAAAAAAATCATCCACAATAACCAGGACAGGGGGTATGGCTAAAGGCCTGTGCTGAGGCAACTCAAAATTCTCTGGGTCTCGTTTTGGACTGAGGATAGTCTTGGCATTCCCAATGGAAATACTCTTAAAGTATGTAAGGTTTCACCAAAAGAAAAATCCTCTGGAGTGGAGGCAGAGGGAATGGATTCCTCTGCATCTGAATCTTCATAGGCAGATAAAGGCATGGCTTCATAATCAGAAATCTCAGAGCCCTCGGACTCTTGGTCTGTAGAAGCTGAAGGGGAATGGATTCTCTCTCTCTTTGCAGGGGAAGGCTGACTTCCCCTAATCAGCGTAATGAGGTCTTCAGGCATTCTAAGCATTTGTTTTTGTGGCATGGGAGCATGAGCATGCAGTTTGGTAGTCGGTTTTCTAGGAGTAGTGCGTACTCTGGGCCTAAGAAACTCTGAAATTTTGGTTAAAAAAAGAAGTCGTCGGTTTGATTCGAACATCAGTAGAGCGAAGAACTGCCTCAGAAGCCGGTACCCGCACAGCGGCTCCAGACCCATCCAAGGTAGAGACATCCGCAGGTTCCATAGTTGAAGAAGCATCTCGCTGCATACCGGACCCCAAATGGGTCTCAGCAGAGGCCTGTGAATCCACTGAAGCGAACATCAGGGGCTGCGAAGGCGCCTCACTGAGTACCGGCAGACTGGCGACTATGTTAACAGAAGCGTTGGCAGTTTTGGAGCTATGTGGTCTGTCGCTGTCTTTATCCTTACGTTATTTTTTTCAGAATATCGGCAGTTGAATGGCTTACTGAATCCATTTCAGAATACAGAGATCGAGAGTGAAAGAATTTAGCGAGAAAGAGAGCCAGACGATGAATGGTTCGGGAGTTAAGGCACAAAACCGAAAGCGAGGGACATCGTGGTCTGGGCCTAAACAGGTGACGCAGTAAGAATGAAAAGGCTGAAGTTAGAGCAAGAAAAAAGAATCCCCAACGGGGTACTTAACTTTAGAAGACTTCGGGATTACTCAATTCAAAAATGAAAATTCAGGTAGCGGCCGACCGGCACATGCGAACTGCTTCTGCTTCGGGCTCCTCGGCAAGAAAGACTGGGGTAATGGCGTCGGCTGCCTGTTTTTTTTCTCCTGATGACCTGACATCAGTCCATGAGCATCAGCATCCGATGCAGAAATATAAAGTCTCTGGTATAAGGGCCGACTGAGGGCTACCTGCAGGCAGATAACCAAGTGTGATGACTGCAACAGTGAAACATGAAGAACATCAAACGAACAGCCTTGCAGAAACTCTTCTGAATGAATCCACTGCATTACATCCCTCTTGTATATATTGGTAATTCATATCAGAGCCGATAAAAGAAGGTGAACTATTTATCACTGGGAGGCCAGCATCCACTGGAGAACTCTCATGTGAAATCTGGCTAAGAGAAGTAATGCTATTGCTGCCGCAATCTCACTGATCTCAAAGCCTGAAGGACCAAGCACGCTGAGATTTTGGAACTGCAAACTATCTTTTTTAGTTGTGATCTCAATGTCTGAGATCTGGAGAGAGGAAGTGAGGCTACAGTTGATTTTGTATCGCGCAGTGGTCCTATCAACTCTAGACTTTTGACTTGGTTCTAGATGAGGCTTTTCATAGTTTATGGTTATTCCTAGTAGAGCACATCTGAATAACTTTTCCTCTTGGCAAAATTAGCTGATGTCTGGTCGGGGGGGGGGGGGGGGGTGAGACAACTGTCTAAATATGGAAACGCCCGGAATCCCTGTGGTCTCACGTGAACTGCTATGACTGCCTAGGAGCAGAACTCTGAACTTGTAGTGTCTGGCTCCCAGCCGGAAGTGAAAAATCTCTTAGATCATCTGTTCATCTTTACATGGCGGTACACAGCCTGAAGATCTATTTAGCACATCCAACTGTCCCTTTTCCTAAAAGGGAAAAATAGACTGAGCCATGACCACCTGGAACTTGGTCTTTAAAACCAATTTGTGATGCTGTGATCCAGAATTAGTCTCCGGTATCCTATTTTCTTTGGCACTAAGAGCCTTGAGTAAGTTCTGGATTCTAACGGGTCTAGATTAAGTTCTGGATTCTAATGGGTCTGGGTGACCTTTTGGATGACTTTTCCAGCAGCCTTTGAATTGGAGTTGCTGCTTGTTCCCATTGATTGGGTGAAACATCAGGGAATTTTCTTGAACTGGGAGTATAAAGTGAAAATGCTATTAAATAACCTCTGAAAATGATTCTCTGCACCCAAGCATCTGTCATTTCTAGCCAGGGTCTCCAGTACAGGGGACAAATGACCCCCGATTGCCTCCAGAGGGGGACAATCTGGCTTCCTTTCAGGAGTGCTGAAAAGGTTTACTACAGAAAGACCATTTGAAACCTTGGTCCTGCGGGCCAACTCTGCCACGACAGCAGTGTCTATTGTTTGAATTCCCCCTCAGCCTCTGGGGGAACCTCCTCCACTTATGTTCTGGAAAGATCCCTGGGAATTTCTGAACCATATTTTATCCCCTGCCTCTATGATTCCTTGAAAAAAACTTTGAGGGGTGGAAAAAAGTACAGTTGTGTACACGTACCATAAATGTAGATGTTCGAGTGTATTCACTGTTGCAGTCATCACACTTGGGTTATCTGCCTGTAGGTAGCCCTCAGTCAGCCCGAATACCAGAGTCTTGGGATTTCTGTGTCAGATGCTGTCGCTTCTTCCATGACGTCAGGTCGTCAAGGGTATAAAACAAGCAGCAGACGCCATTACATCATTTTTTCTTGCCCAGATGTCAGGAGCCCCCAAAATAGGAAGCAATTACATATTGTGGAACACCTCCAGTGAAAAGAAAATAACACTGCCATAAGATATGGCCAACAAAGAGGAAAGGTAGACAGTATAGATAAGTCAGGGGGCTGCAGGGAGGGTAACCAGGACTGCAAAAGTGAATACACTCTAACATCTACATTTATGGCAAGTGTAGATAACTGTACTATGTTCTTCGTGTTTCACTGTTGCAGTCATCACACTTAGGTAGATTCCCAAAGCTGAGGAAGGGTGGAGGCAGTCAAAGTATAAAGGCTGGCTAGCAGGCTTTGTAAGACTGCTGTAGCAAATCCAGATCTGGATTTAGAAAAGATAGGCAAGTGGTAATGCTTGGTGAAGGTGTGTACAGAACTCCAGGTTGCAGCTTCCAGGATGTCCCTGGTAGGGACTCCCCTGAGAATTGCTATAAAGGTTGAGGTAGCCCTAGTGGAATGGGTTCTGATCCCCTGTGGGGTAGGATTTCCATGGTGTTTGTAGCAGAAATGGATGCAGTGTGCTATCCATTTGGAGATGGTTTGCTTTGAAATGGCCTTTCCCTCTGCCCCTGAATCAAAGTCGACTAGCAGCTGGTCAGATTTTCTGAAAGGTTTAATCCTGTCAAGGTAGAACCTAAGCTGTCTGTGCACATCCAAGGAGTGCAGGATCCTTCCCCCTTTATTCTGAGGATTAGGAAAAAAGGTGGGTTAATTGATGGATTGGTTTAAAGCCACATTGGATACCACCTTGGGCATAAAACATGGGCTAGTCCCCGAGGGAAACCCTGCCAGCATGGAAAATAATGAAGGGTTCTACAGCCATTATTGTCTGTAACTCAGACACTCTTCTTGCTGAAGTGATGGCTACAAGTAAGGCTGTTTTCCAAGAGAGGAATTTTAACTCTGCAGTAGCAGCAAGTTCAAAAGGGGGAAGCATGAGCTTCTCTAGTACAAAGTTAAGGTCCCAGATAGGAGTGGGAGCTCTCCTCGGGGGTCTTACACTGTTAGCTCCTCTCAGGAACTGTTTGACCAGAGGGTGAGAGAAGAGTGGTGGGCTCAGTATTGTAATGAGCTGAGATAGCAGAGGCATGAATTTTAATTGAAGAAGGACAGGCCTTTGTGGAGGATTTGAGGCAAGTTCTGCATGGTTGTGTCCTTTCCCTAAGACTGGCTCCAAGAACAGTATCTTTTCCACTTTTCGGAATAGGATTTCCTAGTACTAGGCCTCCTAGCCTCAAGGATGACCATCCAGCACCTGTTTGCTGAGGGTTGCTGGTGATATGTTCAGGGGATGAGCCAGGCTGCTAGGTTCAGGGTTTGCAGTGGAGGATGCAAAATCTGACCCTCCTGCTGGGACAGCAGGGAAGGGGTCTGAGACAGGTGCCAGGGTGGCACTATTGTCAGACTGCGTAACAGTGGGTAACAGTGCTGGTGTGGCCAGTCTGGTGCAGTCAGGATGGTCCTTGGCTTGTCCTGTTTGACCTTGAGTAGTGCTTTCAAGAGGAGGGGCAGAGGGAGAAAGGCATAGATGGAGAGGTTTTCCCATGTAAAGGGCAGGGCCATCCACTTTCCATGCTTAGCTGTGGGGAATTCTGGTTGAAAATGTGCTCAACTGATGGTTCTGGGGGGAAGCAAAGAGGTCCACCTCTGTTGCCCCCCACCTGTGGATGAGAAGCTTGAATGTTTTGGGTTCCAGTTTCCACTTGTGTGGGTCCATTAGATTTCTGCTTAAGTCGTCTGCCAGTGAATTTAGTTTGACTGGCAGGAATTGAGCTTGCAGGTGCACTTGACTGCTCAAGGCGGTGTTCCACAGAGCCATGGCTAACCTGCAGAGTGGGCTGGAATTAGTTCCCCCCAGTTTGTTTATGTACCACATAACTGTGGTGTTGTCTGTCTTTACCAAGAGTTGTCCTGGAAGGATAAGGTATTTGAAGGCTTTCAGTGCATCCTGTACAGCTAACATTTCTTTTTGATTGACATGCAAATGCATTTGTCTCTGGTTCCATCTGCCCTGAATGCACTGCCCTGACATGTGAGCCCCCCATGCATAGTCTGATGCATCTGTTAGGGTTTGGGTGGCAGGGGGTAGAGTGAAAGGGAGTCCCTTGTTGTGGTAGCAGGCCTCTGCACACCAAAGGAACTCTGTCCTTAGGCAAGGAATGATAGGAGTCACTGTTTCCAGGTCCTGAGAATGTTGTCACCAGAGACTTTTTAAGTACCACTGAAGGTTCCTCATATGCAGTCTTCCATATGGAATTAGTAGAATGCAAGAGGCCATGAACCCTAGGGGCTTGCAGTATTTTTCTTGCATATAGCTGGGTTTGTGTGGCCAGTAGATTGAAGTAGTTTGTCAAATAAAGCTGTTTTTCTGAAGTGAGGAATGCCATCTGGGAAGTTGTGTTCAAGCTTGCTCCCAGGAATACAATCTTTTGGCTGGTCACCAGATGTGATTTCTTTTGGTTGATGGTATACCCCAGAGAAGTTTAAAGTCTCTTTACAAATGTCAGGCAATGAAGTAGCAATTCCTGACTGTCCACCTGAATCAGGCAATCGTCCAAGTATTGGTAAATATGAATTTTTCTCTGCCTGCAGTATGCAATGGCTGGAGCCAGGCATTTTGTGAATACCCTGGGTGCAGTAGATAAGCCAAAGGGAAGTGTAGAGAACTGATTGTGCATAGACCCTGCCCTGAAACGTACATTTTCCTGCAAGATTGCCTTATAAGGATGTGCAAATAAGCTTCGTTTATCAACCTATGAACCTATTAAGTCTAGGGTGACCAGCCAGGAGAGTCCTTGGCTAGCATAGGAAGCAGCTGTTGGAGCGCAAGCATTATGAATTTTGGAACCACCAAGAAGGTGTTGAGAATTGACAGATCCAGGATAGGGCGCCCAGAGATTTCTTTTCTGGGCAACAGAAATGGTCTGGAGTACAATCCCTGTCCCCTTTGCTCTGTTGGAACAGGTTGAATAGCCTTGATACGGAGAAGAGAAAGTACCTGCTTTTGGGCCTCTGCCCACTGGTTTCGGGGGAGGTCTGGCAATCCGCTTGGGGATGGCAGTGAGTGGAAGTAGAATCTGTATCCCTCGGATACAATGTTCAAGACCCATTGGTCCTGGGTAATGTACTTCCAGTTTTTTACATGCAGGGTGAGTTTTCCTCCTAGGGGTGCAAGTACTTGGGCAAGGCTGGGAAGGATGAAGGACATAAGTCATTGTGAACTTTTTCCATAGGATGGTGGATTACCTGTTTTTGAGATGGGAGCACTCTATTGTTTAGATCTGTGCATACCCTGAGACTGTAGTCTTGGTGGTCTGCTGCCACTGGTTTTGGACTGAGAAGGTCTAGGAGGGACTGGAAAGGACCAGTTTTTGAAGGCCAATGCCTACTGAATCTAGGTGGCTGTACCTGTAGGAAATCGTTAACAGTTTGCATAGATTTTAAGAACTTCTGCTTTAGTGCCAAACAAACGTTCTTGGTTTAATGGAGTATCTAGTAATTTTGCTTTGACATGGTCCGGCAAGATTTGTTCCTTTAGGCAAGAATGCCTTCTAAGAACAGACCCAGTGACAGCAGCCCTGCAAGATGCTTCTTCCGGCTTTTTCACGGTTAGGGGTCGCCACAGCGGATCATCCGTCCACTCATGATTGGCAGTGGAGTTTTACGGTGTCGAGTTGCCAGCCTGGCACCCAACCGTCCACAGAAGGCACACACACACACACACACACTCACACCTAGGGTCAATTTAGAGTGTCCAATCCACCTACTGCATGTCTTCAGGATGTGGGAGGAAACCGGAGCACCCAGAGGAAACCCACGTGACCACAGGGGGACTTGCAGACTCCGCACAGAAGGCACCCCAGCCAAGAATCGAACCGGAGAATCTCTTGCTGTGAGGTGGCAATGCTAACCGCTGCACCACCGCAGCCACCCTCCCTGCAAGATGCTTCTAAAGCATCAAAATCATACTGTAAAAGTACGTTTTCCAACTTGGTTAGCAGAATGCATTAACTCTTGTAAATCTCTTATGTTCTGCACAATCAGGAATCAACATAAGTTTTTGTTTAATTAGTTCACAATATGTTGCTGGTATTTTAACATGGGAAACTGGCAATTTACAGCCCTGATGGCCAGAGTAGCAGAGGTGCATACCTTCTTCCCCCATCTGTCTAAAGCCCTAGAAGTAGAATGCCTGTCCGAAGGGATAGAGTTTTTAGCTGTAGTAGCCTTAATGCCTTTCGGTCCCTGGGAAATGGTCTCTGGATCCACAGAAGGGTTCTTAAATAAAAATTTGAGAGAGTCAGGTACTCTGTAGTACCGGTCAGGTTTTCTGGGAGCTGATGGCAAAGTATCAGGGGTAAGGCTGGATTCCATGAAGACCATCTACAATTTCCAGAAAAGGAGGGTAGCTAGAAGCCTGTGCTGAGGCAAGTTTAAATTCCCAGGGTCTCTTTTTGGACTGTGGGTAGTCCTGGCACTCCCAGCGAAATGCTCCCTGAGGGTATGCAGGGTTTCACCAAAAGAAAAATCCTCTGGTGGGGAGGCAGAGGAAATGGAATCCACTGCATCAGAATCCTCATAGGTAGATAAAGGAATGTCCTGGTAATCAGAGGGTCAGAGTCATCAAACTCATGATCTGAAGAATCAGAAGGAAAATCAATTTTGTCTTTTAGAGGGGGAAGGCTGGCTTCCCTTAATTAAAGTAATGAGGTCTTCAGCCATTCTAAGCCTTTGTTTCTTTGGCATGGGAGCTTGAGAATGTGCTTTGGTCATCTGTTTCCTAGGCGTAGTGCAAAATCTGGACCTGAGAAATTCGGTAGCTTTAGTCTGAAATGAAGTAGTTGGTTTAACACGAACATCGGAAGGTCTAAATCCACCCCTCAGAAGCCGGTGCCTACATAGCGGCTCCGGACCCATCCAAGGCAGAGCTATCCATAGGTTCCATACTCTAAGAAGCATCTCGCAGCTTACCAGACTCCGAATGGGTCTTAGTAGAGGCCTACAAATATGTAGAAGCGGGTATCAGGGGGCTGCGAAAATGCCTGAGTACCGCCGAACTGGCGACTAGCTTAAAGAAAGTTTTTCGGAAGATCGGTATTCGGGTGGCTTATCGAAGCCATTTCGGAATACAGAGAATGAGAACAAAAGAATTTAGCGACAAAGACAGCCCGACAACGAATCGTTCGGGCATTGAACAGGGCACGAACCAGACAGCAAGGAAAATCGTTGTCTGGGCCTAAACAGGTGACGCATTAAGAATGAAAATCTCTATGAGGTATTTGCTTTCCATAGGCAAGACAATTAACTTTTTCTGACATCGGTTAGAGCAAGAAAAAAGGATCCCCAATGGGGTACTTAGGCTTTAGAAGACTTCAGGTTTGAAACTCGAATAACAAAAATTTCAGGTTGAGGCCGACCAGCACTTGCAAACTGCTTCTGCTTCGGGCTCCACTTGGCAAGAAAAGCTGATGTAATGGTGTCGGCTGCATACTTTATAGCCCTGATGACCTGACATCATGGAAGAAGTGACAGCATCCGACACAGAAATCCCAAGACTCTGGCTTTCGGGCCAACTGAGGGCTACCTGCAGGCATATAGCCCAAGTGTGATGACTGCAACTGTAAAACACGAAGAACATCATACGCCCATGGTACAGCCTTTCCATCCTTTTCACACCTGGACCAAGTATCTTTAACCCTGAGTCCAAAAAGAGATGTGCCATCAAAAGGAGCATCGGCGAACGAAGACTTAAAGTCTCCACAAAATCACATAAGCGCGTCCAGGCAACTCTCCTAACTGCAATGCCTGAACTCGCTGCTCTAGAGATTCCTTCTGTTGCATTAGAAATGAGCCTCATGGAGGAGTTAGATATCAACAGTAGGGTAGCCAAATGAGAGGGGACAGATGCTTTCACGTCTTCACAAACAGATCTTGAGAGGGTAGCTGACAGCTCCTTAACCATGTCCATCTGTAATTTTGTGAAATGGACCAAATACTTCAGTGACCTTAAGGTGAAGGTCACTGAAGCATAGACATGCTTCCTGAATTTGTCCATTGCCAGAAACTCCTTGTTGGGGGAATGAACAAAGGAACTTTCTTCCGTATGTTCTTACTTAGTGGCCGCCGCCACAACCATGACATCAACAGGCACACCCTTGGAATAAAAATGCTTATTCTCTAGAGCAGTCATGATTTTATCCGTCTTCCTGGGGATTGTCTCTGTAATGTCTGGATCCTGCTATGCCCACCGTGAGGTCAACTCAATCAGCTCGTCAGTGGGCAGAGTCATCAAGGAGGTAGATGGGCCAGTACAGCATGCCTTCAGGAATACAGATTCCTCCAAAGGGTTGCAAGACTACCAGCAACCTCTCTGTTTTTGGATCTCCAGACTGTCTCCAAATGAGACATCATCACGAGGTGACCGTGGAGACCCCCTTTGCCCTCATCAAAATCTGTATCTTCTGTGACAGATTCAGAGTAATCTAAATTCTTCCTCTTGCATGTTTTCTTCTTAGGGACCTCCTCAGCAGGGTACTCTGGGGAGGAATCAGAAGTGGGAATACCCTGATGTGAAGCCTGGGGTTTCAGTAATGGCTGTCCCTGTGAAGAGGATAGTTGAGACTCCAGACTCAGATGATACAGATGTAGACAGAAGATCTGAGAAGGTAGGCGCCGTCTGATGCAGAAGTGCAGACAAGGCTCTCTCCATGACCGCAAAGGTGGACCACTCCAGCCAGGGATAGGACCCCAGATCTGAGACAGCCAGTCTCTGATCCACATTTCCTCCCTGCCCCAAGAACAGTCCACCAGAGGCTGAAGTTGCAGCCGAACTGACCACTGCCAAGGTGTAGATGTGGCTCTGAGATCCTAGTAGTCGAGTGAAGCACCTCGGACCAGACAGGGTAAAATTGGTTCCAACAGCTCTCCAGATCCTATGGACCCAAAGAGCTCAGAGCAAGCCTCGGATTCGAAGATAACGAAATTCTCAGGTATGAAAATGACGAGCCTGGACGACTCTGATCCAAGGGCTCCGAGACCTTGAAAGGAGTCAGAGGAGGAACTGGTAATGGTGGAGTATTGCAACTGCAAATCTCCTAATCCAAAGGGGTAGGAGCTTGAAAGATCACTGACTGGCTCTGTACTGAGTGAGTTTTCCTCACTAACCTCTCCACACTGTCCTCCACTAGGCTTATGGAAGAGCGAGTGGACATTCCTGTAGGAGATCTTGGCTTCTCTACGAAGGGGGAAGGAACTCTGAAGGGAACTGGGTCCACTTAGTGGGGGGGGGGGGTATTTTGTTCTGGGTAAAACTACCACATCATCAGGTCTTTGTGTCAGATCAGAGGGGGGTCTGATCTAAAATGTGTTTAATTGTTAGGCTCGTCAGACCTGAGGATGAAGTTAGATCCTTAGATTTTGGACTTTTCTTTTTATGATCTGAAGGAACGGATGGATCCGTAAGAGACCACTTCAAGAACTTCTCCAAAGACTTAGAAGCAGCAGTGAAAGTGCTTGGAAAAGTGGGAGAAATTTTCCTTGATTTTTCTTTAAAAGCTCCAGATAAAGCCTTGCTAAATGAGGACAGAAGTAAATCCTTCAGTACTAATTTGTTTTTTCGTTCAACCAGACCCCCCTTGGGATGAATGCATAACAGACTGAACAATTTTCTTGGAGATGAAGGGGCCCAAAACCGTACACGCACACACAGTGTATGAGCATCAAAAAAAAGGGTATTTTCTGACCACATTTTCCACACTTTTTAAAGCCCACTGGGCTTTTATCTTTTCCTGACATCTTAACAAATGTCTAACTACTAGTAAAACCAATAGCAATTACAAAAATGCTCCAAAAAATCAAAACTATAAACTTTAAAGACTCTAGCTAAAACAGAGTAAGAGTAATTAAAAAAAAACTTTACAAGGAAGAAGAAGAAAAGAGAGAAAGGACTCCCTGCAAAGGTAGTCAAGAGCTACAATGAGTGCCCAATGGCCAGAAGAAAAAATACTATCTATAGTATTTTGCAGAGTACGCTAGTACAAGAAAGAGAAAGAGACGAATCAAGAAACAGTAAAAAGAAGACACACTTAACCTAATTCAAGATCGAGAGACTAGTAACCACATCTTTTGCTGGAAGTGGCAAATGAGATCTGGGGATAAAGGGGGCTGGTACATTCTGGGTAAGGGAGAAGCTCGAGAATTCTAAGTTGCCACAAGTTTTTGCAACCGCCGAGTTGGATCCAACAGTTCAGATATGAACCCATCAGTTGAAGACCGAATGAAAATTGACATCAGATCAAATGCATCCATGTTCCAGTTCTGGTAAAGGTGAATGGGTAGGAGTTCCTGGCATTTGGGCACTAGAAATTGGGTCTACTGCTCATATAACTGCAGTGGCTGTAGTATGGGGGGGGGGCGCATTGGAATGTCCCTTCCCAGTAGTTAACCTGAGAATGGTAGGAGTCTGATAATTCAAGATGCCCTTGGTTTTTATGATGGTGAATTTTAGTTGTGAGAGCATCTTGCCGAGTTCCTGTAATGGCTCATTTGATCTCTGGGTAGTCTAGACAGTGAGGGCAATGCTGGAGTTCCAGGTGTCCTAGTTCCTCTAAGTCGAGGCTTCTTAGCTTTCCATGTGGATTGTCTGCTGGGTTATCAAGGGTGGAGTCACTTTTCTTCCAGTTGATGGGGATAAGCATCTAATGGAAAAGGCTCTCACTTTTGCCAAAAAGTCTTTTTGTAGGTCATTGATGTCCTTGGTGAAAGCTTCTAGTTCCATGCATACCCTGGCAAATCAGAGATCTTCTGGGTCTTGTGATTTTATGATGCTTCTCTTTATTCTGTGCAGGTGTATGCTGCTGCTGTGCAGCAGTAGGTTGACCTGATCAGCTTTCAGACAGAAGTCGTTGGTGAGGAGACTGGTGTTGGGAGTTTTGCTCATTTTGAGATCCAGGCAATTCTAGTCCTAGCTGTAATGTGCCGTGAATATGAAGAAGTTTCTGAAGTTCTCGAAGTCTTGAAATAAAAGCTTTAGATTGTCAAGATTACTGTTCCAGATAAGGAAGATTAGTTAATAAAGTAAAACAGGTAGTGGTAGATGGTTCCTTGCTCCCATTTCCCTAATGCTGTGTTTACCAAGCTTGGGGCTATGACTGCACCTATGGCTATCCCTGCAGTTTGGGGTTATGGCTGGGCTCTCGATTATCCCTGTGGCTTGCCAAGATCGTGGACATGGTTTTTGTTGAAAAGGGAAAGTAGCCACTGGATAGGATTATCTGTACCACAAGTTTGTCTAGATGGCCTTCCACACCAGACTGTATGAGAATAAATTCCCAAACTGCCTCCACACGCAAACATTTGGGCAAACTTTCTGGGGTCATAGGGACAAAAACCCTGATAAACCCCCCAGCTCCCTTTTTACTGAGATCACCTCTCCTTCATGAGTGGCATCTGGATGCAGATTCCACACTGCTCCAGGAACCTCTGTCCTGCTGCGGACTACACTGGGGTTATTGGGACTTATGAAACCACAAGTTACACTTCCCTTTCTGATTCCACTGAAAGGTCCTTTGTGGAGTGACGAACGTAACTCCCACGTCAGTGAGGGTTTTGACCTCCTCCTCAAAGGCAGACACCCTCTTTCTAACTTGCTGCCAAAACAGCGCATTAAAATCAAAGCAGCACTGGTGAAAGCTGCTTTGAAGTGGTCGGTGAGCCGTAAAGTACAGTTGTGTACACTTACCATAAATGTAGATGTTTGAGTGCATTCACTGTTGCAGTCATCACCTGTGGGTTATCCCTGCTGTGGTAGCCCTCGGCCAGCCAGAATACCAGAGTCAATGTTTTTCGGCGTCAGCTGCTGTCACTTGTAGACTGATGTCAGGTCATCAGTGCTATAAAGTAAAGCAGCTGACATCATTACATCAGTTTTTTTTGTCCTAACCAGTCAGAAAACCAAGGAAATATGGCAAAGTGGTCTTGGTGGTGAAAATCCACACTAAGAAGCTTATGTCTCCCTATGGAAAGAGGATATAAGGGGAAAGGAGGGTGGGAAACTAGGACTGCAACAATGAATACACTTGAACATCTACATTTATGGTTGCATGTACAAAACTGTACAATGTTCTTCATGATTCACTGTTGCAGTCATCACCTGTGGGAGGATTCTCAAAGCTGAGAAGAGGGGTTGAAGAATTAGAGACCTAGGTATGGGTAAGCAAGCCCTGCAGAACTACAGAGGCAAACCCTGCCCTAGCCTTAGAGAAAAGAGGAAGGTGGTAATGTTTTGTAAAGGTATGGACAGAGGTCCAGGTGGCAGCTTCCAAGATGTCCCTGGTGGGAACTCTTCTGAGGAAGGCAGTGGAAGTGGAGGTTGCCCTAGTGGAGTGGGTACAAATAGACTTAGTGGGTGGTTTTCCATGTAATCTGTAGCAGAAATGGATACAGTGTGTTATTCATTTGGAAATGGTTTGCTTGGAAATTGGCTTCCCCTCTGCCCCCGGGGCAAAGCTGACAAGAAGTTGGTCCGTTTTCCTGAAGGGTTTAGTACGGCCCAGGTAGTATCTGAGCTGTCTGTGCACGTTTATTGAGTGCAGAATTCTTTCCCCCTTGTTTTGAGGGTTAGGGAAGAAGGTGGGCAGATGAATGGCCTGGTTGAGAGTCAGATTAGATACCAGCTTGGGCACAAAGGAGGGATTAGTCCTAAGGGAGACCCTGTCTGCATGGAAAATGATGAAGGGCTCAATGGCCATCAGTGCCTAAAGTTCTTAAATCCTTCTGGCTGAGGTGATAGCTGGTAAGAAAGCAGTCTTCCAGAAGTATTTCAGCTCTGCTGAAGCAACAGGTTCGAAGGGTGGTAAGGTTAGTTTTTCCAAAACATAATTCAGGTCCCAGGCTGGTGTGGGTGGCCTTCTGGGAGGTCTGATATTAGAAGCCCCTCTGAGGAACTGTTTAATCAAAGGATGTGAGAACAGGGGCTAGTCTATCAAAATGCACTAAAACAGCTGAGGCATGGATTTTAACAAAAGAGAAGGAGAGGCCACTACTGAGCAACTCCGCTAGATAGTCCAGGATAAGAGGGACAGAAGTTTGTGAGGAACTGGCCCCTCTGGACTGTCTCCAGGAACAGAATCTTTTCCATTTCCCCGCATAAGATTTTCTGGTGCTGGGTCTTCTGGCCTCTGTGATAATGTCTAGGACCCGTTTGCTTAACAGGTGCCCCTTGCTTGCCTTTACAGTATTAGCCATGCTGATAGTTTGAGAGTCTGCAACTCTGGGAGCAGCATTCCCACCCCCCACCCCCCACCCCACTTGAGTCAAGAGGTCTGGGATCAGGGGAAGATGCCTGGGAGGTTGTGATGTCTGGCTGCACAGCAATGGGTACAAATGCAGTCTGGGCAAGTTTGGAGCAATGGGTATGGCCTTTGGTCCCTCCTCCTATACCTTGATCAGTACCTTGGGAGTGAGAGTCAAAGGAGAGAATGTGTACATGAAGAGGGAGTTCCAGGGGAAGGTCAAGGCATCCACCTTCCATGCTCGGTGGTGATACTCCCTGGTACAGGATTTCTTTAGCTGGTGGTTGAGGTGCCAAGCAGAGAGATCCACCTCCAGATTTTCCCACTCCTGAGTGGCTTGCAAAAAGATCTTTCTGTGGAGCTGCCATTCGTGGGGTCCAGTAAGTTTCTGCTTAAGTGGCCTGCCAGGGTGTTGTTGATCCCTGGTAGGTATTGGGCTATTAGGTAGAATCCCATGGAGGAGGCAGTCAGCCAGAGGTTTACAGCTAGCCTGGACAAAGGGTAAGATTGGGTCCCTCCCTGTCTGATGTACCACATTACTGTTGTGTTGTCTGTTTTGATAAGAAGAACCCCTGGTCTGAGGTGGGGTTGGAAGTATGTCAGAGCCTTTTGTACTGCCATCATTTCCTTCTGGTTGATATGTAAGGGAAGGTACTGGGCATCCCAAAGACTCTGGGTGCACCCTGCCTGCTAGATGAACGCCCCAAGCAGTGTCTGAGGCATTGGTGGTGATAGTCTGCCAGGTAGGGCGGAGGATTAAGGGGGGAGACCATTGTATGTGGCACAGGCCCCTGGCCACCAGAGAAACCTGGCCCTTATACAGGTGATCAGAGGGAGAAAGGCCTCTAGAGGCTGTGAGTGTTGACACCAAAGGTTCTTTAGATACCACTGAAGCTTCCTCATGTGAAGCCTGGCCAGAGGAATTAGAAGGATGCAAGATGCCATGTACCCCAAGGCTTGCAGGAACTTCCTCGCCGTGAGGTGACTTTTGGATGCCAGCTGGGTAAAGTAGAGAGGCAGGAAGCTCTGATTTTCTGAGGATGGGAAGGCCATTTGGGATAATGTGTCCAGCAGTGCTCCCAAGAAAACGATCCTCCTGAAGGGTGTTTGCTTTAATTTCTTCTCGTTGATTGTGAACCCCAAGGAAGTTAGGAGGGTTTTGAGAAAGCTGAGGTCCTGACGCAGCTTTTCTTTGCACTTTGCCTGAATGAGGCAGTCGTCCAGAAAAGGGTAAATCTGTATATTTATAGGTCTGCAAAATGTTATGGCTGGGGCCAAACATTTGGTGAATACCCTGCGAGCAGCAGATAAGCCAAAGGGAAGTGCAGAGAACTGAAACTGCTGTGAGCCTGCTCTGAAGAGCAGGAATTTCCTGCAGGATTCCCTTATGGGGATGTGGAGGTAGGCATCTTTTAGGTCTAGGGTCACTAACCAGGCCTTTTTTGCCAGCATAGGCAGCCGCTATTGCAAAGCTAGCATTTTGAATTTGGGGACCACCAGGGAGGTGTTCAGAATGGACAGATCCAGGATGGGACTCCAAGTGCCCTCCTTTCTGGGAACAAGGAATAGCCTAAATAAAAGCCTTTGCCTGTTTGATTTGTGGAACAGGTTCTACTGCCCCCTGGGATAGGAGAGTTTGGACTTGTTTTAATGTCTCTGCCCGCTGATTTGGAGGCAGGTCTGGGTACCCTCTGGAAATTGGGAGTTCGTTGAAAGTGAATTTGTTTCTCCGAAAAATGACCTTTAAGACCCATTGGTCCTTTGTTACAGACCACCAATTTTCTTTGCAGAGGGACAGCCTTCCTCCTAGCCTTTGGTGTGTGAAAGGAGTGCAAAGGTGGGAGTGGGAGTCATTGAGAGTTTTTGTCATAGAGGGATGGCTTAGAACTCCCTGTCCTTGGGGCGGAAGTGGTCCACTGTTTGGTTCTCTGCTGTCCCTGGGGATAGGGTGGTCTGTCCCTGCGGGGTTTTACCTTGCCCCGGTCTGCTAGGTGCAGGAAAAGACCAGTGCTTACAGAGAAAATTCCTGCTGAATCTAGGAGGTTAAACCTGAAAGAAATCTTTTACTGTTTGCATTGATTTTACTTTCTCTTCAATCTTTTTAAGCACCTCTTCTGCTTTTTCTCCAAACAAGTGGTCTTTATTCAAGGGTGCATCAATTAATTTAGACTCGACATGATCAGGGAGAGGTTGTTCCTTCAACCATGCATGTCTCCTAATGACAGATCCAGAAACTGCTGCCCTGCTAGAGGCTTCTAGTGCATCATATCCACAGTGTAAAAAGTGCTTTGCCACTTGACAAGTAGAGTGCAGTAAGTCTGCTAACTCTTTAGAATCGGCACAGTCAGGAAAGGTAGAAATCTTCTGCTTTAATAGTTCTAAAGTGTGTTGTTGATATTTTAACATATGGAACTGACAGTTGAGTGCTCTGATAGCTAAAGTTGCAGAGGTGTAACCTTTTTTTTTTAACCCCATCTGTCCAGAGCCCTGGCCTCCTTGTCAGAAGGAGTAGGATTCTTTACAGAACTAGCCCTAGCTCCTTTACATCCCCGTGTAATGACCTCTGGGTCTGCAGCAAGATTTCTGTACAGGTATTTGAGAGAATCCGGTACTCTGCAATACCTGTCAGGTTTTCTGGGAGCAGGTGGGAGGGTGTCAGGGGCTAAGCCGGATTCATGGAAAACATCATCCACCACTTCTAAGATGGGGGGGGGGGTGGCAAGGGGTCCGTGCTGGAGCACATCTAGAAACTCTCTCACCCTTTTCTTAGACTGAGGGAAGTTCTGAGATTCCCAGTGGAAATGTTCCCTGAGGGTGTGAAGAGTTTCCCCAAAGGAAAGGTCTTCTGTGGGGAGGCAGAACGTACAGTTGTGTACACGTACCATAAATGTAGATGTTCGAGTGTATTCACTGTTGCAGTCATCACATTTGGGTTATCTGCCTGCAGGTAGCCCTCAGCCGCCTGAATACCAGAGTCTTCAGATTTCTGCATCGGATGCCATCGCGTCTTCCTTGATGTCAGATTGTCAGGGGTATAAAACATACAGCCAATGCCATTACATCAGTTTTTCTTGCCACAGATGTCAGGTGCCCCCAGAATAGGAAGAAATGATATGGTATGGTACACCCCCAGCAAAAAGCAAATACATACACATGATATAATAAATGCCAAACAAGAAGGAAAGGTAGAACCAAGAAAAGTCAGGGGGTTGGAGGGAAGGTAAAGTACAGTTTTGTACCTACCATAAATGTAGATGTCCGATAGGTATGCATCTGCAGTCATAACATATGGGTTGTCCTGCCTCAGGCAGCCCTTCAGTCGGCCGGATTCCAAAGTCTGGGTCTGGCCTCGGCTGATGTCGCACCTTCCCCGACGTCAGAGCGTCTGGGGTATAAAAGCATCAGCCGACGCCATTTTCCTCAGTTTTTCTTGCCCCAGGTGCCCTCTAGGCTAAATTTGGAGAAATGCAATAGAATTCCAAACATTTGCAAAATTATATATATATATATATATATATATATATATATATATATATATATATATATATACATATATATATATATATACATACATACAAGTATATACAAACAAATACACCATAATAGATTCCCCCAACTAGCTAAAAGAGGGGTAAACACCATAGGAATACCACAGAGGGGTAGGAGGGAGGGTAAACCTGACTGCAGATGCATACCTATCGGACATCTACATTTATGGTAGGTACAAAACTGTACTATGTCCTTCAAGGATGCATCTGCAGTCATAACATATGGGTAGAATACCATGGCTAATCTGGGGGAGGAGGCACTAAGAAAAGGATGGTGTAGTTAAGATCCCCTGCAGGACTGCAGTAGCAAAGCCTGCTCTGGATCTGGAGTATAAAGGTAGATTGTAATGTTTGGTAAATGTATGCAAGGAGCTCCAAGTAGCAGCTTCTAAAATGTCCTTGGTAGCCACCCCTCGTAGGAAGGCTGTAGTGGTGGCCGTGGCCCTTGTGGAATGAGGCCTGATGTTTGCAGGAACTGACTTTCCATGAAAGGAGTAACAAAATCGAATGCAATTTCCTATCCATTTTGAAATTGTCTGTTTGGAAATTGCTTTTCCTTGCACCCCAGCCGCATATGCTACCAATAGTTGGTCAGTTTTTCTGCTACTTTTAGTTCTGTCCAAGTAGTAGCGCAGTTGTCTGTGTATATCCAGGGTGTGCAGAAGTTTTTCCCCTCTATTCTGTGGATTTGGGAAGAACGTAGGCAAGTGAATAGCTTGGTTCAAGGATACCCTAGATACCACCTTTGGCATAAAAGTAGGATTAGTTCTTAGTGAACTCTGTCCTGATGGAAGATAAGAAATGGCTGTACTGCCATTAATGCTTGTAACTCAGATACTCTTCTTGCTGAAGTTATTGCCAGAAGGAATGCAGTTTTCCAAGACAGAAACTGGAGATCCGCTGATGCTGCTGGTTCAAAGGGAGGAAGTGTTAGTTTCTCCAAGACAAAGTTGAGATCCCAAGCAGGTAAAGGGGGTTTTCTTGGAGGTTTGATATTTTTGATCCCTCTCAGAAATTGCTTGAGGAGAGGGTGTGAGAAGATAGGTGGATCCAAATTGTATTCTGCTGAAATTGCTGAGGCATGAATCTTAATGGAAGAATAGGAAAGGCCATTGTGGAACAGCTCTACTAAGTATTCCAGAATATGTGTCATGCTTGCCACTGTCACATCTAAGCCTTTTGATGCGTTCCAGATGAGAAATCTTTTCCATTTAGCTGAGTATGTCTTCCTTGTGGAAGGCCGGCGAGCTTCCATGATAATGTCCTTCACTGTCTGTGATAAAACATTTTGTTTTGGATCTAAAGGATTTTCCAGGCTGTTAGCTGCAATGTTTTTAAGTTGGGATGCATGATTTTGAAATTGTTCTGCATCAGAAGAAGAGGCCATAGGGGGAGAGGCCATGGTTTTGCCTGTGACATGCTCCTCAATAGTGGATACCAGTGTTGCCTTGGCCAGTCTGGAGCTATCAGAATCACTCTTGGCTGTTCCTCCCTGATCTTCAGTAGAACCTTGTACATTAAAGGGAGAGGTGGGAAGGCATATACTTTTAGAGCTTTCCAGCTGAAAGAGAGAGTCCACCCTCCATGCTTGTGGGTGGTATGTCCTTGAGCAGAATGTCTTCAGTTGATGGTTGAGGGGGGATGCGAACAGATCTATCTCCGGCATTCCCCATGCCTTTGTTATGAGTTGGAAGATGTCTGGGTGCAGCATCCATTCGTGTGCATCCATGGTAGTTCTGCTTAAGCTGTCTGCCAGTGTATTTTCCTTTCCTGGCACGAACTGGGACTGCAGTTGGATATTGAGTTTCAGGCATAGCTCCCATAGATTGATAGTGAGCCGGCATAGAGGGTAGGAGTGCATGCCTCCCTGCTTCTTTATGTACCACATGACCGTGGTGTTGTCTGTCCTTATTAACAGGTGGCCTTGATGGAGGAAGGGTTTGAAAGCCTCGATTGCATGCATCACTGCCAGCATTTCCTTTTGGTTTATGTGCATGTGTAGCTGTCTTTGAGACCATAGGCCTTGGATACATTTGTCCTCCATGTGTGCTCCCCATCCTCGGTCTGAAGCGTCCGTGGTGATGGTTTGTTTTGTTTTTGGTTTGTTGAAAGGCAACCCTCTGTTGGACTGGAAGGCCTGAGCCCACCACAGGAATTTCTTTTGAAGGCAAGGAATGATTGGTATCAAAGTTTCCAAACTGTGACTGTGTTGAGACCATACACTCCTGAGATACCATTGTAATTTTCTCATATGCAGCCTGGCCTGTGGTATCAGAATTATGCAGGATGCCATGTAACCCAGGACCTGCAGGATTTTCCTTGCAGTAAGCTGAGCTTGTCTTGTCAGATTCATGAAGTAATCTGGAAGTTGTTTTTGTTTTTCTTCTGTGAGAAAGGCCATTTGGGTGGTTGTGTCTAGATCCGCACCCAGAAAGGTTATCCTTTGGGATGGAACCAGTCTTGATTTTTGGATGTTGACTGTGTATCCCAATGTCTGTAGTAGGCGGATGGCATAGGTCAAGTCCTTTAGCAAATTTACCTTGTTGTCCGCTTGTATAAGGCAGTCGTCCAGATAAGGGTAGATTTGAATCCCCTGAAGTCTGCAGTGTGCAATTACTGATGCCAGGCATTTCGTGAATACTCTGGGCGCAGTAGATAAGCCAAAGGGCAATGCTGAGAATTGATAATGTTCTGATCCTGCAAGAAATCTGAGGTGTCTTCTGCAGTTTGGTCGAATAGGGACGTGCAGGTATGCCTCCTTGAGATCTAGAGTCACCAGCCAAGACTCCTTGCCCAACATGGGAAGAAGTTGCTGTAGGGTCAGCATCTTGAATTTTGGCACAATGAGGAAAGTATTCAGTGCGGACAGGTCAAGAATAGTCCTCCATTGATTTTCTTTTCTTCGTACAAGGAATAGTCTGGAGTAAAATCCTTGGCCTTGTTCTGAAAGTGGTACTTTTTCTATGGCTTTCATTTGAAGCAAGTTGTTGATCTGCTTTAAAGCCTCTGCCCTCTGATTTGGTGGTAGGTTTGGCATTCCGTTTCTTTTTGGCAAAGTGTGGAAGTGGAACCTGTATCCTTTGTCTATTATTTGCAGTGTCCATGTGTCCCTTGTAATATGCCAATTTTTTTAGAATAAAGCAAGCTTTCCGCCCAAGGGTGCTTCCAGTTGAGCCCTGGTGGGCGGAAGCAGAGTAAAGTCATTGAGCCTGTCCTGGTGTAGTAGTTGTTGTTGCTGCTGTTGCACTACCTCTCTGGTTGGCAGGTTGCCACTGACGGCCTCTGTAAGAGCCCCTAGATTGGCCTCTGCCTCTGGGGTGTCTGTTCCTGCCTCTCTGGGCTCTGTCCGAGTCTGAAAAGGACCAATTCTTAGTAGGCCAGTTTCTGCTAAATCTCGGTGGTTGTACTTGTAGGAAATCCTTAACTGTTTGCACAGATTTTGCCTTTTCTTCATACTTTTTTAAGACCTCCTGAGCAGAGGAGCCAAATAAATTTTGTTTCTCCATTGGAGCATCCAGGAGTTTAGCTTTAACATGGTCTGGCAAAGATTGTTCCTTCAGCCAGGCATGCCTACGAATAACTGCCCCAGTCATAGCTGACCTAAATGAAGCCTCCAATGCATCATAACCACACTTTAAGAAATGATTACTAACCTGCTGTGAGTTGTGTACCAAATCCTGAAGGATTTCACGGTCAAGGGGCTCAGGAGAAGAAAGCTTCTTGTTCAGTTCATCTAACAAATACTCTTGGTACTGTATCATATGAAATTGACAATTTAGTGCCCTGACGGAAAGAGTTGCAGAAGTATATACCTTCTTTCCCCATCGCTCTAAAGCCCTAGACTCTCTTTCAGAAGGTAGAGGATTTTTGGCAGTGGCAGCCGCAACCCCTTTAGGGCCCAGAGTAATAGTTTCTGGGTCTGCAGAATGGGCTTTATACAGATGGAAATGAGAATCCAGGACCCTGTAGTATCTATCAGGTTTGGCAGGGGCCGGGGGGAGAGTATCAGGGGCTGTACTGACATCATTGTACGCATCATCAATTACATTCAAAACAGGAGGTATAGCTAAGGGCCTATGCTGAGGCAAATGTAAAAAGGTCCTTAATCTTTTTCTAGAATCAGAGAAATCCTGACCTTGCCATTGAAAATGCTCTCTCATGAAGTGTAGAGCCTCACCAAAGGAAAACTCTTCAGGAGAGGAGGCCGAAGGGATAGATTCCTCAGCATCAGAATCCTCATAGGGCGAATAAGCCTCCACCTGGTGGTCTGACAACTCAGAACCATCCGTGGACTCATCTGAAGAGTGTGGGTCAGAAGGCTCAGTCCTGGGCCTTTTGTCTGGTGGAGGGTGAGAGGCCTTGTCCGGGTGAGGTTGTGAACCTCTAATTAAAGAAATAAGGTCCTCTGCAAGGCTGAGGATCTGAGTACTAGAGGAAGGCCTCTGGGAGGTAGTCTTGGGAGGTAAAGCTTTAGAAAGTTTAGCAGCTTTAGCCCTGGAGAAGTCCTTAATGGACATGGAAGCAGGGGGCCTAGCTGCCCCACGTGCAGGAGTAGATATGTCCAAAGGAATGGTGTCGGACATATCCTGGACACTGGTTTCGGTAGGTAGCTCGGTAGCCGACTCAGCCGGGGCCTCCCGGGCGGCGGTGGTTGGTTGAGTAGATACGGATGAAGGAATCTCCGAGGACTCGGTTTCGGCCGAAACAGAGACACTCGCGGTAGGCTTTACCGTGGTTTCAGCCGAAACCGCGGGCCGCAAGTGTCGGTCCTTGTCCTTCCGTTTTTTCACCAACTGTGATGTCGGAGTCTCCGACGGCATTTTATATGCAAAACTAGCCCCAAAAAATTCCTCTGCAAACTCCGACCGACGTCTAAGAGTTCATCGGTTGAAGGAAGCACAGGCTGAACAGGACGATACGTCGTGGTCTGGGCCTAAGCAAGGAAGGCAGTAGGAATGGAAATCCTTACGAGGTATTTGTTTCCCACAAGTTAAAAGTACAGTTTTGTACCTACCATAAATGTAGATGTTCGAAGATCCACATTGCTGCAGTCCTTACATATGGGTAGTCCGCTGTCCTCGGTCGGCCCGAATACCAAAGTATTAGGCTGACGTCGGTCAAGGCGCTTAAAACTGACATCAGGACGTCAGGGTACAAAAGCGCATGACCGACGTCATTTCCTCAGTCTTTTCTTGCCCCAGATGTCAGAAGGCCCTAACAAGACAGGCCAAAGCCAAAACCAGCAAAACCCAACCACCCGTGCACTAACCATATTTACAATATGTACAACACAAACCACACCACCACCTTCAACAACAGATGGGAAGGAGGGAGGGTAAATTGGACTGCAGCAATGTGGATCTTCGAACATCTACATTTATGGTAGGTACAAAACTGTACTATGTTCTTCATCTCACATTGCTGCAGTCCTTACATATGGGTAGAATCTCAAAGCAGAGGTAAGGGAGGATGGCAAAACTATAAAGCATTAGGAGCTGCCAACATGCCTTGTAAAATTGCAGTTGCAAATCCAGCCCTAGATTTAGAGTAAAGTGGAAGGTGGTAATGCTTAGAGAAAGTATGCACTGAACTCCAAGTAGCTGCTTCCAAAATATCTTTAGTAGCCACCCCTTAAAAAGCTGTAGAAGTGGCAGTAGCCCTAGTGGAATGAGGCCTAATCCCAGCTGGAATCTCCTTACCATGATGGGAATAACAGAAAGCAATACAAAACCAATCCACTTAGAAATAGTTTGTTTTGAAACAGGTTTGCCCTGAGAACCCAAAGCAAAAGAAACAAACAACTGCTGAGACAGCCTGAACCCTTTAGTTCTGCTCAAATAATATCGCAACTGTCTGTGTATATCCAAAGTGTGCAAAATCTTTTCCCCTTTATTTTGGGGTTTGCATAAAAAGTAGGCAAATGAATAGTTTGGTTTAAAGCCACACTAGAAACCACTTTAGGCATAAAAGAAGGGTTAGTACGCAAAGACACACTATCCTTGTGGAAAATTAAGAAAGGCTCAACTGCCATAAGGGCCTGTAATTCAGAAACCCTTCTCGCAGAGGTAATGGCCAACAAAAAAGCAGTCTTCCAAGATAAATATTTCAACTCTGCCGATGCTGCAGGCTCAAAAGATTGTAGAGTGAGTTTCTCCAACACAAAATTGAGATCCCAAGCAGGAGTAGGAGCTCTCCGTGGGGGTCTTATATTCTTTGCCCCTCTAAGGAATTGCTTAAACAAAGGCTGAGAAAATAATGGTGGGTCACAGTCATAGTGAGCAGAGATTGCTGCAGCATGAACCTTTATAGAGGAGAAGGACAAACCTTTGTCCAATAACTCAGTAAGGTATTGAAGCGCCACACTTAAATTAGGTTTAGAAACATCTAAGTCCTTTGCTGTACTCCAAAATAAAAATCTCCTCCATTTATCTGCGTAAACTTTCCTTGTACTAGGCCTTCTGGCCTCCAAAATAACATTCAAAACTTGTTGTGGAAGCTGAGACCCTCCAGGGTTTAAACCAGAATATGCCAGGCTGTCAGATGTAGAGAATGAAGTTTGACATTGAGTAAATGACCGTTCTCCTGAGACAGCAGGTGAGGAATCGAAGGCAAAGGCCATGGAGGCTCCTGTACCAGACTTCTCAGTAATGGGTACCAGTGCTGTCGAGGCCAATCTGGAGCTATTAAAATCATGTTTGGCTTGTCCTGTCTGACCTTCAGCAGTACCTTTGGGAGGAGAGGCAGAGGTGGAAAGGCATACGTGAAGATTGCTCCAATTGAATGAGAGAGCATCCACTTTCCAAGCTGAGGGATGAAACCTTTTGTGCAAAACTTTGGCAGCTGGTAATTTAGTGGAGAAGCGAACAGATCTATGTCTGGAGTTCCCCATAACACTGTCAACCTCTGGAATACATGAGGATCCAATTTCCACTCGTGGGGATCCATAATTTGTCTGCTCAACACATCTGCTAAGGAGTTCTGTGCTCCTGGCAGAAACCTTGCCTGAAGATTTAGCTGTAAACTGAGAGCAGTCTCTCACAAAATCATTGCTTGTCTGCATAGAGGATAAGAATGCGTTCCCCCTTGCTTGTTGATGTACCACATGACAGTTGTGTTGTCTGTTTGAATCAACACCTGCCCTGGAAGCAGTAAATCCTTGAAAGCTATCAATGCAAATTGGACTGCTAACATCTCCTTCAAGTTGATATGTAGATGTTGAAGTCTGGCAGGCCACGTGTCTTGTATCCATTTTCCATTTAGATGAGCTCCCCAAGCTTTGTCTGAGGCATCTGTCGTTAAAATCTGACTCTCCTCTGGCCGGGTCACAGAGAGTCCCTTGTTTAGGTGACATTCCTGAGCCCACCACAAAATTCCTTTTGAATGCAAGGTATTATTTGAATGACAGTGTCCAAATCTTGGCAGTGCTGTGTCCATACATTCTTGAGATACCATTGTAGCTTCCTCATATGCAGTTTGGCATTGGGAAGTACCAGAATACAAGATGCCATGAACCCCAAGGCTTGAAGGACTGTCCTTGCAGTCAGCCTGGACTGATGAGACAACTGGTGGAAGTAAAGAGAAAGATTCTTTTGTTTGTCCGGGGTCAAAAGGCCATCTGGGATGCTGTATTCAGTCTCACACCCAGAAAGCACATGTCCTGAGAGGGTACTAGACTGGACTTTATTTCGTTCACAGAATACCCCAGGCATCTTAACACTGCCATCACATACTGTAAATGATGAAGAAGTTCGTCCTTTTCTTGGGCCAGTATCAGGCAATCGTCCAAATAAGGATAGATCTGTATTCCTCTTAGCCTGAAGAAAGCTACCACTGGAGCCAGAACTTTCGTGAACACTCTGGGCGCAGTAGATAAGCCAAAGGGCAATGCAGAGAACTGATAATGTGAAGTCCCAGCCCGAACGCAGATACTTCCTGCAACTGGGCCTGATAGGAACATGAAGGTAAGCCTCTTTGAGATCCAGAGTCACCATCCAGTGATGTTTGCCCAGCAGAGGTAAAAGCTGTTGTAACGTTAACATTTTGAACTTGGGAATGTCCAGATATGTGTTGAGGATGGATAAATCCAAAATTGGTCTCCACGTGTTTCCTTTATTTGGTACTAGAAACAGGCGAGAATAAAATCCTAGGCCCACTTCTGGCAGAGGAACCGTTTGTATGGCCCCTATTTGAAGTAGCAAAGAAATTTGCTTGCGAGCCTCTAGTCTTTGCTGAGGAGGAACGTCCGGCATGCCTTTGAAAGGAGGCAAGGTATGGAAATAAAACTTGTAACCCTGGTGTATGATATCCAATACCCATTTGTCTTGGGTAATCAACATCCAATTTTCCTTGAAGAGTGCTAACCTTCCTCCCAAAGGTGCTGCCAGGCAAGAAGGATCTGGCAGCTGAAAAAGTAGGTCATTGGGCCTGTTTACGAAAGGACTGGCCCCTGCCCTCACCCGAAGATTGTGCAGGTGAACTCCCTGTTCTAGGCCTGAAAGAACTCTGAGCTCTGCCCCTACCACGTCTAGATCTACCCCTAGACTGAGAATCATAAGAAGGATACGTCCACCCCTTAGCAGGCCAATTCCTACTAAACTTGAGGCTGAACTTGCAAAAAATCCTTAACAGCCTGCATAGACTTAGCCTTGTCTTCCATTTTCTTCAAGACTGATTCCACAGGTGAACCAAACAACACATCAGACTGCAAAGGAGCATCCAAAATCCTTGTCTTAACATGGTCAGATAAATTCTGATCCTTTAACCAGGCGTGCCTGCGAAGAACTGAGCCAGTGGCAGCCACCCTAGACGAGGCCTGCACAGCATCAAAACCACACTGTAATGAGTGCTTACCCACTTGTTCAGAGACATGCACCAAATCTTGCAACTCTTTACACTCAATGCCTTCCGCCAGAGCATCCACCTTAGACTTCAATTGAGAAAGAAGAAAGTTTTGATATTTCAACATATGAAACTGGCAATTCAAAGCCCTCATAGCTAAGGTAGAAGATGTATAGACCTTCTTTCCCCATCTATCCAAAGCTCTGGCTTCTTTATCTAGAGAAACCGGATTTTTTACAACAGAGGCCTTGACACCCTTAGGTCCCTGACTAATAGTTTCTGGATCCGCCCTAGGACTCTTATAAAGATATTTATGAGCCTCAGGCACCCTGTAATACCTATCCGGTTTAACAGGAGCAGGAGGCAGAGAATCAGGATTAAGTGAAGCCTCTGCAAACACATCTTCCACAACATCCAGAACAGGGGGTATAGCCAAAGGCCTATGCTGGGGTAACAGCAAAAACTCCCTAAGCCTTTTCCTAGAATCAGAGAAGTCCTGACCTTCCCACTTAAAATGTTCCCTCACAGAATGAAGTGTCTCTGAAAAAGAAAAATCCTCTGGAGGAGAAGCAGAAGGAGTGGAATCATCTGCATCAGAATCAGAATAAGGAGAATACTCCTGCAAGTCTTCAGCTGAAGACTCTGAAATATCCGAAGCCTGCTCAAAATCTCCCAACTCTGGCTCCACCCTAGGCCTCTTATCAGAAGGGGGCATAGAACCTCTAATCAGAGTAATTAAATCTTCTGCCATTTTAAGCATGTGCTGCTTAGGCACAGACCCTGCTGAACTAGGAGTGACACCAACAGAAGCTGAAACTGGCCTGCCTCTGGGAGAAGCCTTGGAAACAGAAGGAGAAGGCCTAACCACCCTAGGAAGGGAGGGGAGTACAGTAACTTGGGAAGCCCCTTCAGCCTGACCTGCCTCCTGAGAGACCACCTCCTGCAAAATCAAAGTCTCCCCCTGAGACTCCAGAGAAGTCTCCGTCGGAACCACCGGTTCCACTGAAGCCTCTAAAGAACCGGCGTCCGGAACGGACGACTCATCTTGCCTGGGTTTAACTGTCTTGTCTTTGCGCTTCTTAGAAGCGGCCGGAGAATCCGGCGGCATATTATAATTGCACCGCTTCCCAAAGACCAGCCTAGCACAATCCAACCTTCGCTTAATAGTGCGTTTATTGAACCTAGCACAAAAGCGACACCCAACAACGTCGTGCTCAGGCCCCAAACAAGTAATACACAAAGAATGATAATCCCTATGCGGTATCTGTTTCCCACAAGAAATACAGTTATTCACTTTTTCTGACATCCGGTAAAACACTAAGGCAAGAAAAAACCAAAATAATCCCCAACGGGGTACTTAGCCAACTTGGATTCGGTCTGAAACTCCGAATTCGAAAAATTTCAGAACGCCGAACGGCACTTGCAACGCTGCTTCTGCATCGGACCATGCGGCAAAAAAGACTGAGGAAATGACGTCGGTCATGCGCTTTTGTACCCTGACATCCTGATGTCAGTTTTAAGCGCCTTGACCGATGTCAGCCTAATACTTTGGTATTCGGGCCGACCGAGGACAGCGGACTACCCATATGTAAGGACTGCAGCAATGTGAGATGAAGAACATCAATTATTTACTTTATCTGACATCGGCTGAGAGTCCCCAACGGGGTACTTAGCTTTTTCAAAGTCTTCGGTAGCTGAAATCACTGGATCTGACCGACCGGCACTTGCAAACAGCTTCTGCTTCGGGCACCGCGCGGCAAGAAAGACGGAGGAAAATGGCGTCGGCTGATGCTTTTATACCCCAGACGCTCTGACATCGGGGAAGGTGCGACATCAGCCGATGCCAGACCCAGACTTTGGAATCCGGCCGACCGAAGGGCTGCCTGAGGCAGGACAACCCATATGTTACGACTGCAAATGCATCCTTGAAGGACATCGAGGACTGCAACAGTGAATACACTCTAACATCTACATTTACGGTAAGTGTATGCAACTGTACTATGTTCTTCGTGTTTCACTGATGCAGTCATCATATTTGGGTTGATTCCCAAAGCTAATAAAGGGAGGAAGAAGTTGAAGAGCATTAGGGACAGTTATTAATCCCTGCAAGACTGCAGTGGCAAACCCAGCTCTGGATTTAGAAAAGATAGGCAAGTGGCAATGCTTGGTAAAGGTATGCACAAAGCTCCAGGTAGCAGCTTCTAAGATGTCCCTGGTGGGGACCCCTCTCAGAAATGCCGCAGAGGTAGATGCAACCTTGATGGAATGTGATCTTATCCCCTGTGGGGTAGGTTTTCTATGGTGCTTGTAGCAGAAATTAATGCAATGGGCTATCCATTTGGAAATGGTTTGCTTTGAAATACGCTTCCCCTCTGCCCCTGCAGCAAAGCTAACTAGCAGCTGTTCAGATTTTCTGATGGATTGTATTTGGACAGGACTAAGACTAAGTACTTTGTGCGCATCCGGAGAGTGCAGTATTCGTTCCCCTTTGTTTTGTGGATTAGGGAAAAAAGTAGGCAAATGAATGGACTGATTTAGGGCCACAGAAGACACCACCTTGGGCATAAAGGAAGGATTGGTCCTGTGAGAAACCCTGTCTGAATGGAAGATAATGAAGGGTTCCACTGCCATGAGGTCTTGTAATTCAGACACTCTTCTAGCTGAAGTAATGGCTATCCAAAAAAGGAATTTCAACTCTGCTGTAGCAGCTGGTTCAAAGGGGGGAAGAGTGAGCCAATACAAAGTTAAAGTCCCAGGCTGGAGTGGGAGCTCTCCTGGGTGGGGTCTTAAATTTTTGGCCTCTCTAAGGAATTGCTTTAGCAATGGGTGAGATAAGAGGAATGGCTATATATTATTGGGAGGGTGGCCCAATGGTTAAGGTGTTTGCCTTACAAACACAACGTGCAGGGTTTGAGTCTCACAAGGGATAATTTGTTAGGCTTAAAAAGGCTCGCAAGGGCAGTTAGCTTAGTACTAATCTATGAACCTATAATGTGCTGAAATGGCAGAGGCATGAATTTTAATTGGAGAAGGATAGGCTCTTGTGGAGCACTTCTGTTAAGTACTGTAGAATATGAGGTAAGCTGGGCACCGCTGTGCCCATCCCCTGAGCTAGGTTCCAGGAACAGTATCTTTTCCACTTTTCAGCATAGGCTTTTCTAGTACTAGGCCTCCTTGCTTCCAGAATGGCATCCAGTACCTGCTTACTAAGGGATGCTAGGGGAGAGCTCAAGGAATTAGCCAGGCTGCAAGGTTCAGGGTTTGAAGCTGAGGGTGCAAAATCTGGCCCGCCTGCTGGGTCAGCAGGGAAGGGGTCTGAGGCAGGTGCCATGGTTGTAGCAGCGTGATATTGCACAAGAGGGGGTACCAGTGCTGGCGTGGCCAGTCTGGTGCAATCAGTATTGGTCTTGGCTTGTCCTGGTTGATCTTTAGTAGGACCTTCAAGAGGAGAGGCAGAGGGGGAAAGGCATAAACTGAGAGGCTTTCCCAGGTGAAGGACAGGGAATCCACTTTCCAAGCTTGGCTGTGGGGAGTTTGTGTGCAGAATTTGTGCAATTGGTAGTTTTGAGGGGAGGCAAACAGGTCTACCTCTGGAGTCCCCCCATTTGTTCCTCAAGAGGTTGAATATTTTGGGTTCTAGTTTCCATTCGTGTGGTCCATGAGATTTCTGCTTAGGTCATCTGCCAGTGAATTTAGTTTGCCTGGCAGGAACTGAGCTGCAGGTGTACTTGGTAACAAAAGGCAGTGTTCCACCGAGCCATGGCTAGTATGCAGACAGGGTACAAATTGGTTCCCCCTTGCTTATGTACCACATAACTGTGGTGTTGTCGGTCTTTACCAATAGTTGTCCTGGAAGAATACGGTCTTTGAAGGCTGTCAGAGCATTCTGTACAGCTAACATTTCTTTTTGATTGACATGCAAGTGCATCTGTCTCGGGTTCCATCTGCCCTGAATACGCTGCCCTGCCATGTGAGCCCCCCATGCATGGTCTGATGCGTCTGTTAGGATTTGGGCGGCAGTGGGTAGAGTGAAAGGGAGTCACTTGTTGTGGTAGCAGGCCTCTGCCCACCAAAGGAACTCTGTCTTCATACAAGGAATGATAGAAATCGTTTCCAGGTCCTGAGAATGTTTACACCATAGACGTTTTAGATACCACTGGAGTTTCCTCATATGCAGTCTTGCATATGGAATTAGTAAAATGCAAGAGGCCATGAACACCAGGGCTTGCAGTATCTTCCTTGCAGATAGCTGGGGCTTTGCAGCCAATGGGGCTTTGCAGCCAATGGGTTGTCAAATAAACTTGTTTCTCCTGAGTGAGGAACTCCATCTGGGAAATTGTGTTCAAGCTTGCACCCAGGAATACAATTTGTTGGCAGGGTACTAGGTGAGATTTCTTTTCGTTGCTGGTGTACCCCTGAGAGGTTAGAAGTTTCTTTACGAATGCCAGGTGTTGTAATAGCAAGTCCTGGCTTTCTGCCTGAACAAGACAATCGTCCAAGTATGGGTAAATCTGAATATTTCTCTGCCTGTAAAATGCAATGGCTGGAGCTAGACACTTTGTGAATACCCTGGGCGCAGTAGATAAGCCAAAGGGAAGCGCAGAGAACTGATATGGAGCCTGCCCTGAAGAGTAGATATTTCCTGCAAGATTCCCTTATTGGGACGTGGAGGTAAGCTTCCTTTAAGTCTACGGTTGCCAGCCAGGCATCCTTAGCTACCATGGGAAGAAGCTGTTGCAGAGTTAGCATTTTGAATTTTGGAACTACCAGAAAGGTGTTGAGAAGAGAGAGGTCCAGGATAGGATGCCAAAAGAGTTGTCTTTTCTGGGTACCAGAAAAAGTCTTCAATAAAAACCTTGTCCCCTTTGTTTTGCTGGGACAGGTTGACTAGCCCTGATATTGAGAAGAGAGAAAACCTGCTGTTGGGCCTCCGCCCATTGATTTGGGGGTAGGTCTGGCCAACCATTTGGGGTTGGTAGTGTGTGGAAGTGGAATCTGTATCCTTGGGAAACTATGTTCAAAACCCATTTGTCCTGGGTAATGAGCTCCCAGTTTTTTGCATGCAGGGCGAGCTTTCCTCCTAAGGGTGCAGGTAGCTGAGCAGGGCTTGGAAGGGTCAAGTTTAAGTCATTGTGCCATTTTTCCGTAGGGGGGTGGCTTACTACTCCCTGCTTTGAAAGTGGGAGCCCCCCACTGTTTAGGTCTGTGCATAGCCTGAGACTGTAGCCTAGGTGGTCTGTTGTTCCTGGGTTTGGACTGAGAAGGGACTGGAAAGGACCAGTTCTTTGAAGGCCAATGGCTACTGAATCTGTGAGGCTGCACTTGTAGGAAATCTTTAACCGTTTGCATAGATTTAGCTTTTTCCTCCATCCTTTTGAGAACGACTTCTGCTTTGTTGCCAAAAAGGTGGTCTTGGTTTAAGGAAGCATCCAGTAATTTAGCTTTTACATGATCTGGCAAGTTTTGTTCCTTAAGCCAAGCATGCCTTCTAAATTACAGACCCAGTGACAGCAGCCCTGCAAGATGCTTCTAAAGCGTCAAAACCACATTGCAAAGCATGCTTACTAACTTGTTCTGCAGAATGCATTAAATCCTGCAATTCTTGGTGTTCAGTACAGTCAAGAATCAACATCATTTTCTGTTTAAGTAGCCCCATAACATGCTGCTGCTACTTTAACATATGAAACTGGTAATTTAAAGCCCTAATGGCCAAAGTAGCAGAAGTGTATACATTCTTACCAGATCTGTCTAAGGCTCTAGAATCAGAAGGGGTAGGATTTTTGGCAGCAGTAGCCTTAATGCCTTTTGGTCCTTGGGAATTGGTCTCTGGATCTGCAGATGGATTCTTGAGGAGGAACCTGAGAGAGTCAGGTATTCTGCAGTACCTGTCAGGTTTTCTGGGAGCTGGAGGTAAAGTGTCTGGGGTAAAGCTAGATACCAAGAAAGCATCATCTACAATGTCCAGAACAGGAGAGATAGCTAAAGACCTGTGTTGAGGTAATAGTAAGAATTCCCCAGGTCTCTTTTTGGACTCGAGTAATCCTGGCTTTCCCAGCGGAAATCCTCCATATGTGTGTGCAAGGTTTCACCGAAAGAAAAATCCTCTGGAGGGGAATAGAAGGGAATGGAATCATCTGCATCAGAATCCTCATAAGTAGGAAAGGGCAAATCCTGGAAATCAGAAGGAGCAGAAATATCAGATTCCTGATCAGAAGAATCCGAAAGAAAATCAGTTCTAGGTCTCTTAGAGGGGGAAGGCTGGCTTCCCCTAATTAAGGTAATAAGGCCTTCAGCCATTCTAAGCATTTGTTTTTTAGGCATATGGGCCTGAGCCTGCAGTTTGGTCATCCATTTTCTAGGCACGGTGCGAGTTTTTGGCCTGGATGAAAACTATGGCATTGGTTTAATATGAATGTCTGCCGGCCTGAATACACCCTCAGAAGCCAGTGCCTGCACAGCGGCTCCGGACCCATCCAAGGTAGAGATATCTGCAGGTTCCATAGTCAAAAGAAGCATCTCACAGCATACCAGATTCCAAATGGGTCTCAGTAGAGGCCTGCGAATCAGAAATAGTGGGTATCAGGGGCTGCTAAACCACCTGAGTACCTGCAGACTGGCGACTAGCTTAACGGAAGTGGCGTTGGCAGTTTTGGAGCTATGCGGCCTCTCTTTATCCTTACGTTTTTTCGGAATATCGGTAGTCGTATGGCTTGACGAAGCCATTTCAGTGTACACCGAAAAAGTACGAAAGTAATTAGCTGCAAAAACAGTCTGATGACGAATAGTTCAGGCATTGAACAAGGCACAAAACCGACGAGGGATGTCGTGGTCTGGGCCTAAACAGGGGATGCAGTAAGAATGAAACACTCTGTGAGGTATTTGCTTTCCACAGGTAAGACGATTGTTAACTTTTACTGACATCGGTTAGAGCAAGAAAAAGGACCCACAATAGGGTAATTCGCTTTTTTTTGAAGACTTCGGGTCTGAAACTCGAAAACGAAAATTTCAGAAGTTGGCCGACCAGCACTTGCGAACTGCTTCTGCTTCAGGTACCGCATGGCAAGAAAGACTGATGTAATGGCGTAGGCTGCACATTTTATACTCCTGACGTAAAGGAAAAAGCGACAGCATCCAACGCAGAAATCCAAAGACTCTGGTATTTAGGCCAGCTGAGGGCTACCTGTAGGCAGATAACCCAAATGTGATGACTGCAACAGTGAAACACGAAGAACATGGAATGGATTCCACTGCATCTGAATCCACATAAGCAGTGAGAGGTTGCTGTTCCTCCTCCAACTCTGAACAATCAGATTCCTCAGAATCCTGCTCTGTCATTAGTTCAGGAGAAGGGTGGCTTTTTCTTTTAGAAATTGTGGCCTGACTGCCCCTGACAAGGGAGATAAGATCCTCCACCATCTTAAGCATTTGGGCTTGGGTGGTGGAGCAGGAGTAAGATGGTGGCTAGAGATATCTAAGAGTGGCCTGGTTTCGAGGCCTAAGGGTATCAATCAGTCTGAGAGAAAAGATAGTTGGGTGAGAAGTCATTGTTTGCCTAGAGTCAATAAAGCGAAAGGCCTCCCTGGAAGCTGGTGCCTGTGTTGTGGCTCTGGATCCAACAGAGGCAGACACAACCAAAGGCTTGGAAGACGAAGAAGATTTCTGCAGCATACTGGACTCCGAAAGGGTCTCGGTAGAGGCCTGCACAGATAATGTATTGGGCATCAAGGGCTGCGAAAGCGCCACACTGAATTCTGGAGAACTGATGACCTGTTTAGCGGTAGAGTTGTCGGAAGGCTTTGCCTTGTGTGGTCTGTCTCCATCTTTATCCCTACTTTTTTTTGGAATGTCTACGGATTGTTGGCTGACGGATGCCATTTGTGAAGACAGAGGATGAAAATACCCATCTAGAAAAAGAGCTCTACGACAAATGGTTCTCACGTTAAAGAAAGCACAGAACTGGCAATGCGGGATGTCGTGGTTTGGGCCTAAACAAGTGACGCAGTATGAATGAAGTCTCAGTGTGGGATCTGCTTTCCTTGGGTAAGACTAGACTATTGTTAACTTTTTCAGACATCGGTTAGTGCAAGAAAAAAGGATCTCCAACGGGGTACTTAGCTTTAGTCATTTTCATCTGTAATATGAGCTCTTGTAGTGACAGACCGGCACACTTGCGAACTGCTTCTGCTACGGGCTCCACGGCAAGAAAGACTGATGTAATGACATCAGCTGACTTGCTTTATAGCACTGACGACAGACGTCAGTCTACAAGCGATATCAGCGGACACAGAAAAACATCGACTCTGGTATGCGGGCCGGACGAGGGCTACCACGGCAGGGATAACACACAGGTGATGACTGCAAAAGTGAAACACGAAGAAAGTACAGTTGGGTACACTTACCATAAATGTAGATGTTCGAGTGTATTCACTGTTGCGGTTATCTGCTTGCAGGTAGCCCTCAGTCAGCCGGATTAACAAAGTCTTGGGTCCTGCGTCGGTTGCTGTCCCTCCTTCCATGAAGTCAGCTCGTCAAGGGTGTAAAACATGCAGCCGATGCCATTACATCAGTTTTTCTTGCCCCAGATGTCAGGTGACCCCCTAATGGGAAGCAATTAAATAGAAAAGCACAAAGATATACCTCCAACAAAAAAGCAAATACAGCAAAAAGGCTTTTAAGCATAGTAAAGGAAAGTGTACACAACTGTACTATGTCCTTCGTGTTTCACTGTTGCAGTCATTACATTTGGGTAGATTCCCAAAGCTATGGTTGGAAGGAGGAATTTAGTAGCATTAGGGCCAGTTATAAGGCCCTGCAAGACTGCAGTGGCAAAGCCAGCTCTGGATTTAGAGAAAATTGGCAAAAGATAATGCTTGGTGAAAGTATGTACAAAACTCCAGGTAGCAGCTTCAAGGATGTCCATGGTAGGGACGCCTCTGAGAAAGACTGCAGAGGTAGATGCAGCCCTGGTAGAGTGAGGTCTGATCCCCTGGGGGATAGGTTTTCCATGGTGCTTATAGCAGAAATTAATGCAATGGCTTATCCATTTAGAAATGGTTTTGCTTTGAAATAGCCTTCCCCTCTGCCCCTGCAGCAAATGCCACCAGCAGTTGTTCAGATTTCCTTTGAGGTTTAGTCCTGTCCAAGTAGAATCTAAGTTGTCTGTGCACATCTAAGGAACGCAGTATCCATTCCCTTTTACTCTGTGGATTGGGAAAGAAGGTTGGCAAATGAATGGACTGATTAAGAGCCACACTGGATACCATCTTGGGCATGAAGGATGGATTGGTTCTGAGGGACACCCTGTCCGCATGAAAGATGACGAAAGGCTCCACTGCTATAAGGGCCTGTAATTCAGATAACCCTTCTAGCTAAAGTGATTGCTAAAAGGAATGCTGCTTTCCAAGAAAGAAATTATAAGTCTGCAGTAGCAGCTGGCTCGAAAGGAGGTAGAGTGAGTTTCTCCAAGACAAAGTTAAGGTCCCAGGCTGGGGTTGGAGTTCTCCTGGGCGGTCCTAAATTTTTGGCCTCTCTGAGGAACTGCTTGAGCAGTGGATGACAGAAGAGGGGCGGGTGCTGTGTTATAATGAGCTGAAATGGCTGAGGTGTGGATTTTAATGGAGGAAAAGGACAGGCCCTTGTGAAACATCTCAGTTAAGTATTGTAAAATCTGAGGTAAATTGGACGCTGCTGTGCTCATCCCTTGAGATTGGTTCCAGGCACAGAATCTTTTCCATTTTTCCGTGTAAGATTTTCTAGTATTATGCCTCCTTGCCTCAAAAATGATATCCATCACAGGTTTGCTGAGGGATGATAAAAGAGAGATTAAGCAATTAGCCAGGCTGCAAGGTTCAGTGTTAGAAGCTCAGGGTGCAGAATCTGGTTCTCCTGCTGAGACAGCAAGGAAGGAGTCTGAGGCAGGTGCCATGGAGATAACAGTGACACTGCGCAGAAGGGGGTACCAGTGTTGGCGCGGTCAGTCTGTAGCAATCAAAATCATCCTTGGTTTGTCCTGTTTGATTTTTAGTAGTACTTTGCAGAGCAGAGGGGGGAAGGCATAGACTGATAGATTTTCCCAGCTGAAGGACAGGGCATCCACTTTCCAGGCTCGTTTCTGGGGACTCCTTGTGCAATTTGTCCAACTGGTAGTTCTGGGGAGAGGCAAACAGGTCTATATCTGGCCTCCTACCATTTGCTTGTCAACATGTTGAAAATCCTTGGTTCCAGTTTCCAATCATGTGGGTCCATGAGGTTTCTGCTTAGTCCGTCTGCCAGTGTATTTAATTTTCCTGGCAGGAATTGAGCTTGCAGGTGCATTTGGTAGCTCAAGGCTGTGTTCCACAATGCCATGGCTAGTCTGCAGAGGGGGTAAGAATGTGTACCCCCTCTGCTTGTTTATGTACCACATAACAGTGGTGTTGTCCGTCTACCATTAGTTGTCCTGGAAGAATGTGGTCCTTGAAGGCTGTCAGAGCATTCTGTACAGCTAACATTTCTTTTTGATTGATATGCAGGCGCATTTGACTTGGGCTCCATTTGCCCTGAATGCACTTCCCTGCCAGGTGAGCCCCCCCCCCCCATGCATAGTCTGATGAGTCTGTTAGGGTTTGGGTGGCAGGGGGTGGTGTGAAAGGCAGTCCCTTGTTTTGGTGGCAGGCCTATGCCCATCAAAGGAACTCTAGGCATAGGCATGGTATGATAGGAATCATTGTTTCCAGGTCTTGAGAATTTTGACACCATAGGCTTTTTAGATACCACTGTAGTTTCCTCATATGCAGTCTTGCATATGGAATTAGAAGAATGCAGGAGGCCATGAACCCCAAGTCTTGCAGTATTGGTCTTGCAGATACCAGTGTTTTTGTGGCCACTTGTTTGAAGTCAAATGAATATGTTTCTCTGGCGTGAGGTAAGCCATCTGAGAAGTTGTATTCAAGCTTGCTCCCATGAATATAATTTGTTGACAGGGTACCAGACGTGATTTCTTTTCGTATATGGTGTACCCTAGAAAAGTTAGAACCCTTTGTACAAAGGCCAGATGATTCAAAAGTATGTCCTGGCTTTCTGCCTGAATTAGACAATCGTCCAAGTATGGGTATATTTGAATATTTCTTTGCCTGCAAAATACAATAACTGGAGCTAGACACTTGGTGAATACCCTGGGCGCAGTAGATAAGCCAAAGGGCAGTGCAGAGAACTGATAGTGCGTGTAACCTGCTTTGAAGAGTAGGTATCTTCTGCAAGATTCCCCGACTGAGATGTGCAGGTATGCTTCTTTTAAATCTAGTGTTGCCAACCAGGCATCTTTGCTTAGCATAGGAAGTAATTGGTGAAGAGTCAGCATCTTGAATTTTGGAATCTCCAAAAAGGTGTTTAGAGCAGACAGGTCCAGGATAGGATACCATGAATTGTCTTTTCTGGGTACCAGGAAATGTCTCGAGTAGAAACCTTGTCTCTTTTCCTCTTCTGGTGCCAGTTGAATAGCCCCCATGCTTAAGAGGCCACCCGCTTGGTGTTGGCAACGTGTGGAAGTCAAATCTGTATCCCTGGGACCCATTTATCCTGGGTAATGAGTTCCCAATTCTTTGCATGAAGAGCAATCTTTCCTCCCAAAGGGGCAGTCAGTTGATAAGTGCTTGGAAATTCTAAAAGGAAGTCATTGAGACAGTTTACCATGGGATGGAGGGGTCTTATTATTCCCAGATTTGGAAGTAGAGGCCACCCACTGCTTAGCTCTGCGTGTCCCCTGGGACTGAAATCTGGGGTTTGCTGTGTCTGGGTTTGGATTGAGAAGACCTGGAATGGGGCTGGAAAGGACCAATTCTTAGACGGCCAGTGCCTACTAAATCTAGGAGGCTGAACTTGTAAAAAAATCTAACAGTTTGCATATATTTAGCTTTATCTTCTATCTTTTTAAGAATTTCCTCAGCCTTGTTGTCAAACAGGCGGTCCTGATTTAAAGGAGCATCCAACAATTTAGCTTTAACATGATCAGGCAAAGACTGCTCCTTGAGCAAAGCATGCCGTCTGAGCACAGATCCAGTAACAGCAGCCCTGCAAGAGGCCTCTAATGAATCAAAACCACACTGCAAAGTACGTTATCCAACTTGTTCAGCAGAATTCATTAAATCCTGTAATTCTTTATTTTCCACACAGTCAGTAATCAACATCATTTTCTGTTTAAGCAGACCAATAACATGTTGCTGATACTTTAACATTTGAAAATGGCAGTTTAAAGCCCTAATGGCCAAGGTTGCAGAAGTGTAAACCTTCTTACCCCATCTATCCAGCGTCCTGGAGTCTCTATCAGAAGGGGTAGGATTTTTAGCAGTAGAAGCCTTAATGCCCTTGGGCCCCTGTGAAATAGTCTCTGGATCTGCAATAGGATTTTTAAAAAGGAACTTGTGGGACTCCAGGACCCTGTACTATCTTGTCAGGTTTTCTGGGAGCAGAAGGGAGAGAATCAGGGGCCAAACTAGATTCCGAAAAAGCATCATCAACAATGTCTAATACAGGAGGAATAGCTAAAGGCCTATGCTGAGGTAGGAGAAGGAAATCCCTAAGCCTCTTTTTTGAATCAGAAAAATCCTGGTTTTCCCAGTGGAAATGCTCCCTTAGAGTATGTAAGGTTTCACCAAAAGAAAAATCCTCAGGAGGGGAAGCAGAAGGAATGGAGTCCTCTGCATCAGAATCTTCATAAGTAGATAAGGGCAAATCCAATCAGAAAAAACAGAATCCTGATCAGAAGATTCATAATCAACTTCAGTCCTAGGCCTCTTAGAAAGGGGGGGGGGGGGTTGGCTTCAGCCATTCTTATTTGTTTTTTAGGCATACAGGCCTGAACATGTGGCCTGGGTGTCGGTTTTTTAGGCATGGATCGAGATTTAGGCCTAAGTAAAGAAGGAGGCGTCAGTTTAATATGCAAGTCCATAGGCCTGAATACACCCTCAGAAGCCGGTGCCTGCACAGCGGCTCCGGACCCATCCAAGGTACAGACATCCGTGAGTTCCATAACTGAAGCATCTCGTGGCATACCGGACTCCAAATGGGTCTCAGTAGAGGCCTGCGAATCAGAAGTAGTGGGTATTAAGGGCTGCAAAAGCGCCTCACTGAGTACCAGCAAACTGGCGACTGGCTTAGGAGAAGCGTCGTCGGCAGTTCTGGACCTCAATGGGCTCTCTCTGTCTTTTTCTTTGCATTTTTTTAGGTATTCCAGTAGTCGGATTGCTAACGGACGACATTTCTGAATAATTAAAGCGTGAGCCAAAAAAGTTAGAGGCAAAAATATACCGACGTTTAAGTGCATTGATTAAATTTAGCACAAAACTGACAGCAAGGTACGTTGTGGTCAGGGCCTAGGCAAATAATACAGTACAAATGAAAATCCTTAGGAGATATTTGCTTCCCACAAGTAATGCAATTATTAACTTTTACTGACATCGGTAAGGAGCAAGAAAAAGTTTCCCCAACAGGACACTTAGCTTTTTAGTAGAAGACTTTGGTTCTGAAACTCGAAAGCGAAAACTTCAGGAGTAGGCCGACCGGCCCTTGTGAACTGCTTCTGCTTCGGGCACTGCGGGGCAAGAAAGACTGATGTAATGGCATCGGCTGCATGTTTTATACCCATGACAACCCGACGTCATGGAAGAAGGGACAGCAACTGACGCAGGACCCAAGACTTTGTTAATCAGGCTGACTGAGGGCAACCTTCCAGCAGATTACGCAAACGTAATGACCAACAGTGAAATATGAACATCTACATTTATAGTAAAGTGTACACAACTGTACTATGTTCTTCATGTCTCACTGTTGCAGTCATTTCATTTGGTTAGATTCCCAAAAGCTAAGGAAGGGTGGAGGCAATTAGACAGCATTAGGACCAGCTATTAGGTGCTGCAAAACTGCAGTGGCAAAACCAGCTCTAGATTTAGAAATAAATTGGCAAGTGTAACGCTTGGTGAAGGTATGTACAGAACTCCAGGTAGCAGCTTCTAGGATGTCCCTGGTAGAAACACCTCTGAGAAAGGCTGTTGAAGTAGATGCAGCCCTGGTGGAATGTTCATAGGTTCATACTAGGCTATCTGCCCAAGGACATTTATAAGCCTAGCCCATAGTTATGTGGCTTTCGCCACCCCTTTAGTTTGAATAAAAACTATGCCTATCATTTTGCTGTGCCTCTGTCAAGCAGTGACACTGAAGTAATCCCTGGGGTATATCTGCAATCTCCCATCCATTGGTCAAGATTCCTCTTGAACAAGGCCAGAGAGGTGCTCTGCCTCACATGTACCGGGATTTTGTTCCACAGCATAGGGAGCCTCTGGGTGATGAATCTGTCCCTCCAGCACGTTCTATTTATAACCGTGTCAAGGTTTAAGTCTCCCGCCCTTGTGGTTCTGAGGGATCTAGATTTTTTGAGGTGAAGCATATTCATCAAATCTGGGTTTGACATGGCCTTATATGTCAGGCACAGGTCACCTCTGAGCAAGCGGTATGAGACTGAATACAGCTGGAGTTCTTTCAGTCGGGCAGCATAAGACATTTTTGAGACCCTTTATCTTTTTGGTGAGGAACTTTTGGGGCCTTTCAAGCTGCAGCAGGTGTCTGGTCAGATACATTCGAGCGGGCATTGTACTCAATCATAGGTCTAATGAGTGATAAGTACAGGGGACGATGACCTCCTTGATCTAGATGTGAATCCCTTCATGATCAGGTGGGATATAGAAGGTTTTCCTAACTACTTTAGCAACATGAGTGTCAAACGAAGGCTACTGTCAACCTGGGTCCCCAGATCCCTGATGACTTTTTTCTGTGCTCAGTGGATTGCCACCTATATGGTAGCTAGGGTAACCTTGTTTTTCCGAAGGGTATGACTATGCATTTTTGGCGTTTAACTTCAGGCCATGGCTCTGGCACCAGTTATCCGTTTCTGTGAGGCCCTTCTGGAGGATATCTGTGTCAGATGTTTTGACTATGGCCCAGTTTGCAGTCATCTGCAAACTTTGTCAGCCATAACCCTCCTGTGTTTGCTTGTACTTCAGAAAAGTAGATGCCGAACAAGAGTGGACCCAGGACTGAGCCCTGTGGGACACCACTTGTGACAGGCTTTGAGTCTGACATGGCTCCAGCAACTCTGACCCTGTGGGTTCTGTCACTTAGCCAGTTTGCAACCCATCTTGTGATGTATGGGTTTACATTCAAGCTGATGAGTTTTTCGATGATACCTGAGTGGGGTATTGTGTCAAGGCCTTTGCCAGGTCGAGGTAGGCTATATGGACTGCCTTTCCTCATCAATGGCCTTGGTGACTGTCTCAAAAGTCAACCAAGTTTAAGAGGCAGGATCTGCTTTTGACAAAGCCAAACTGGGTTGGATCCAAAGTCTGCAAGTTCCCTATGTCTTTATTTATGAGTTCCATTATGATCCTCTCCATGGCTTTGCAGATAAGGCTTGTCAAGCTAATGGGCGGTAATTTCCAGGGTCTGTGGAGGCACCGCCCTTATGAAGTGGGACCACAGTCGCCGTGCGCCACTCCTTGGAGTATGTATCCTGAGGTGAGGCTAAGATTAAACAGCTGTCCTAACTGTGGGTTTAATTCCTCGTTGAGTTCGTGAAGCACACAGCGGGGACACCATCCGGTCCCATGGATGCTGTGTTTTTGCCTTAGTAAGGCGGTTCTCACCTGGGCGTTGGAGATGTTTGGGGCTACAATCCTCTGGAATAGATATCTCTCCTTTTGGGGAGGAAGTTTGCACTGAACCTGTCAGCCAGTATATTGGCAATGTGTGTAGGTTCAGTAATTTTCACATCATTTTGAACTAATTCTGAGCATATCTGGGAGTTTCCTCCTAGGTTTCTAACATAGCTAAAGAAGGCCTTATGATTGTCTTTAGAGTCCTTGGCGATTTTCTCTCAAAATTTGCCTTGGATGATTTTATGAGAGCTCTTAGTTTTTTACTTATAATGATCAAAGGTGTCTTACCTTTCAAGGATTTTGCTCTATCTTGTAGTAGCTTCTTCCTTTTGTTGTAGAGCTTGTTTATGGCTGAGGTCCACCAGACTGGACGCTTGCCTTTGGTACAGAGAGTCTTAGTTTTGTTTGGGATTGCCTGATCCATGCAGTCCTGTAGGTGCTGGTAGAAGGCATTTGTAAGTGATTCAGTGGTTTGAGTAATGTTTACCACTGGCTCAGGGGCCTTAAAGGAGACCACACTAGTTTTTAGAAGTGTGAAATCGGCTTTTGAGAAGTTTTTCACTGTGGTCTTTTTTGTTTCAGGTTGTCTGTGCATGTCCAAAGAGCACAGTATTCATTCTTCTTTGTTCTGTGGATTAGACAAGAAGATTGACAAATTAATGGACTGATTAAGTGCCACACTGGATACCACCTTGGGCATAAAGGAAGGATTGGTCCTGAGGGACACCCTTGTCCAAATGGAAGATGAAGGACTCCACTGCCATGAGGGCCTGTAATTTAGACAGTCTTCATGCTGAATTGATGGCTAGAAGGAAGGCTGTTTTCCAAGAAAGGAATTTCAACTCTGGAGTTGCAGCTGGCTCAAAAGGAGGTAGAGTGAGCTTTTCCAAAACAAAGTTAACGTCCCAGGCTAGAGTAGGGGCTCTTCTAGGCGGTTTTAAATTTTTGGCCCCTCTGAGGAACTGTTTCAGTATGGGGTGAGAAGAGGAGTGGGGCTCAGTATTATAATGTGCTGAAATGGCTGAGGCATGAATTTTAATAGAAGAGAAGGAAAGGCTCTTGTGAAGCATCTCTGTTAAGTATTGAAGAATATGTGGTAAGCTGGGCACTGTTGTGCCCATCCCCTGGGTTTGGCTCCAGGAACACTATCCTTTCCACTTTTCAACATAGGATTTTCTGGTACTAGGCCTCCTTGCCTACAGAATAACATCCAGCACTTGCTTACTGAGGGATGGTATTGAAGAGCTCAGGAAATTAGCCAGGCTGCAAGGTTCACGGTTTGAAGCTGGGGGTGCAGAATCTGGCCTTCCTACTGGGACAGCAGGGTAGGGGTCTGAGGCAGGGGCCATGGTTTCCACAGTGAAATACTGCATAAGAGGGGGTACCAGTGTTGGCGTGGCCAGTCTAGTGCAATGAGTATTGTCCTTGGTTTGTCCTGTTTGATCTTTAGTAGAACTTTCGAGAGGAGAGGCAGAGGAGGAAAGGCATAAACGGAGAGGCTTTCCCAGGTGAAGGACAGGGCATCCACTTTCCAAGCTTGTCTGTGGGTAGTCCTTATGCAGAATTTGTCCAATTGGTAGTTCTGAGGGGAGGCAAACAGGTCTATTTCTGGGCTCCCCATTTGTTTCTCAACATGTTGAATATCTTTGGTTCCAGTTTCCACTTGTGTGGGTCCATGACATTTCTGCTTAGGTCATCTGCCAGTGAATTTAACTTGCCTAGCAGGAATTGAGCTTGTAGGTGCACTTGGTAGCTCAAGGCGGTGTTCCACAGAGCCATGGCTAGTTTGCAGAGAGGGTATGAGTGGGTTCCCCCCTGCTTGTTTATGTACCACATAACAGTGGTGTTGTCTGTCTTTACCAATAATTGTTCTGGAAGAACATGGTCCTTAAAGGCAGTCAGAGAATTCTGTGTAGCTAGCACTTTTTTGATTGATATGCAGGTGCACTTGACTCTGGTTCCATTTGCCCTGCCAAGTGAGCCCCCCCATGCATACGTCTGATGCGACATTTGGGCGGCAGGGGGTAGAGTGAATAACAGTCCCTTGTTGTGGTAGCAGGCCTCTGCCCACCAAAGGAACTCTGTATTTATACAAGGAATGATAGGAATCATTGATTCCAGGTTCTGAGAATGTTGACACCATAGGCTTTTTAGATACCATTGTAGTTTCCTCATATGCAGTCTTGCATATGGAATTAGTAAGATACAAAAGGCCATGAACCCCGGGGCTTGAAGCATTTTCCCTGCAGATAGCTGGGTCTTTGTGGCTAGTAGTTTGAAGTAGGCTGTCAAATAAACTTGTTTCTCTGGCGTGAAGTAGGCCATCTGGGAAGTTATGTTCAAGCTTGCTACCAGGAATACAATTATTTGGCAGGGTACCAGGTGAGATTTCATTTATGGTGTACCCCAGTGACGTTAGCAGTTTCTTTACAAAAGCCAGATGATTTAACAGTATGTCCTGGCTTTCTGCTTGAATTAGACAATCGTCCAGGTATGAGTATATTTGAATATTTCTTTGCCTGCAGAATGCAATGAATGGAGCTAGGCACTTTGTGAATACCCTGTGCACAGTAGATAAGCCAAATGGCAGTGCAGAGAAAGTACAGTTTTGTACCTACCATAAATGTAGATGTCCGATAGGTATGCATCTGCAGTCCTTACATATGGGTTGTCCTGCCTCAGGCAGCCCTTCGGTCGGCCGGATTCCAAAGTCTGGGTCTGGTGTCGGCTGATGTCGCCCTTTCCCCGACGTCAGAGCGCCTGGGGTATAAAAGAGTCAGCCGACGCCATCTTCCTCAGTTTTTCTTGCCCCAGATGCCAGATGCCCTCTAAGGAAGGCTAAATTTGGAGAAATGCAAAATATTCCAAACGTGCACAGTAATAAAAAACAAATACACCATAATAGATAACCCCAGCTAGCTATAAGAGGGATAAGTACCCAAGAAATACCACAGAGGGGAAGGAGGGAGGGAAAACCTGACTGCAGATGCATACCTATCGGACATCTACATTTATGGTAGGTACAAAACTGTACTATGTCCTTCAAGGATGCATCTGCAGTCCTTACATATGGGTAGAATACCATAACCAAGCTGGGGGTGGTAGGATCTAAGAAAATGATGGTGTAGCTAAAATGCCCTGCAGGACTGCCGTAGCAAAGCCTGCTCTGGATCTGGAATACAAGGGCAAATTGTAATGCTTGGAAAATGTATGCACGGAGCTCCATGTAGCAGCTTCTAAAATGTCCTTGGTAGCCACCCCTCTTAAAAAGGCTGTGGAGGTGGCTGTGGCTCTGGTGGAATGAGGCCTGATGTTAGCTGACACAGTTTTTCCATGATAAGAGTAGCAGAATCAAATGCAATTTCCTATCCATTTTGAAATTGTCTGTTTGGAAATTGCTTTGCCTTGGATGCCTGCAGCATATGCTACCAACAGCTGGTCAGTTTTTCTGAAAGCCTTAGTTCTGTCCAAGTAGTAGCGTAACTGTCTGTGAATGTCCAGGGTATGCAGAAGTTTTTCTCCCTTGTTTTGCGGATCTGGAAAGAAGGTAGGCAGGTGAATAGCTTGGTTCAATGAGACCATGGATACCACCTTTGGCATGAATGAAGGATTGGTTCTCAAAGAGACTCTGTCCTGATGAAAAATAAGAAATGGTTGTACTGCCATGAGTGCCTGCAATTCAGATACTCTTCTTGCTGAGGTTATGGCCAGAAGGAAGGCAGTCTTCCAAGGCAGGAACTGTAACTCTGAAGATGCTGCTGGTTCAAAGGGAGGGAGAGTCAACTTTTCCAACATGAAGTTAAGGTCCCATGTAGGCACTGGTGGTTTTCTTGGAGGATTGATGTTTTTAATTCCTCTTAGAAACTGCTTTAGGAGAGGATGAGAGAAGACAGGTGGATCAGTATTGTATTCTGTTGAAATTGCTGAAGCATGTATTTTTATGGAAGAGTAAGAAAGGCCATTGTGGAGCATTTCTGCCAAGTATTCCAGGATATGTGCCATGCTCATCACTGTGGCATCTAGGCCCTTTGCGGTGCTCAAGTGTGGAACCTTTTCCATTTTGCTGAATATGCCTTTCTCGTGGAAGGTCTGCGAGCTTCCATGATGATATCCTTCACTCTCTTGGATAGCTTTTCCTGGTGAGGAGTCAAGGTATTCTCCAGGCTGTCAGCTGCAGGGTTTTCAGGCTGGAGTGCAGAGTTTTGTAATTGTGCTGTGTCAGGAGGAGTGACCATTGTGGTAGCGCCCACGGTTTCGTGTGCGACAGGCATTGTAACAGTGGGTACCAGTGCTGCCTTGGCCAGTCCGGGGCTATTAGAATCACTTTTGGCTGCTCTGTCCTGATTTTCAGTAAGACCCTGGTCATTAGTGGAAGAGGTGGAAATGCATACACTGTTAGAGTATTCCAGCTGAAAGAGAGGGCGTCCACTTTCCATGCTTGTGGGTGGTATGTCCTTGAACAGAATTTCTTCAGCTGATGATTGTGGTGGGAGGCAAAAAGATCTATGTCCGGCCTTCCCCAAAATTGTGTTATCTGAAGGAAGATGTCTGGGTGTAGCATCCATTCGTGTGGATCCATGGTATTTCTGCTTAGGCTGTCCGCCAGTATATTGTCTTTTCCTGGCACAAACTGGGATTGCAGCTCTATATTGAGTTTTAGGGAAAGTTCCCAAAGATTCATTGCTAGTCTGCAAAGAGGGTAGGAATGGGTACCTCCTTGCTTGTTTATGTAACACATAACTGTGGTATTGTCTGTCCTTATTAGCAGGTGGCCTTGATGTAGAAAGTGCTTGAAGGCCTCGATTGCATGTATCACTGCCAGCATTTCCTTTTGGTTTATGTGCATGCGCAATTCTTTCTGAGACCATAGTCCTTGGATGCATCTGTCCTCCATGTGTGCTCCCCATCCATGGTCTGAAGCATCTGAGGTAATGGTTTGGCTGGTTACTGGTTTGCTGAAAGGCAGACCCCTGTTTGACTGGCATGCTTGGGCCCACCACAGGAATTCCTTTTGAAGGCATGGAATGAGTGGTATCAAAGTTTCTAGGCTGTGATTGTGCTGAGACCATAAACTCCTTAGGTACCATTGTAGTTTTCGCATATGCAGCCTTGCTTGTGGAATCAGAAGAATGCACGATGCCATGTAACCCAGGGCCTGCAGGATTTTCCTTGCAGTCATCTGAGTTTGTTTTGCCAGATTTTTGAAGTAATCCGGTAGTTGTCTTTGTTTTTCTTCTGTGAGAAAAGCCATTTGGGTGGTTGTATCTAGTTCCGCACCCAGAAAAGTTATTCTTTGGGATGGCACAAGTCTTGACTTGTGAATGTTGACTGTGTATCCCAAGGCCTGCAGAAGGCGGATGGCATAATTCAAATGTTTTTCCAAAGTTTGTTGGCTGTCCGCTTGTATAAGGCAGTCGTCCAGATACGGGTATATTTGAATCCCCTGAAGTCTGCAGTGTGCAACTACTGATGCCAGGCATTTCGTGAATACTCTGGGCGCAGTAGATAAGCCAAAGGGCAATGCTGAGAATTGATAATGCTCTGAACCTGCAAGAAATCTGAGGTGTCTTCTGCAACTTTGTCTGATAGGGACATGCAGGTATGCCTCCTTGAGGTCTAGAGTTACCAGCCAAGACCCCTTGCCCAGCATGGGAAGGAGTTGCTGTAGGGTTAGTATTTTGAATTTTGGCACAATGAGATAAGTATTGAGTGCGGACAAATCGAGAATAGGCCTCCATTGTTTTTCTTTTCTTGGGACAAGGAATAGTCTGGAATAAAATCCTTGGCCTTGTTCTGCGAGAGGAACCTTTTCTATAGCTTTCATTTGCAATAGGTTGGCAATTTGTTTTAAAGCCTCTGCCCTTTGATTTGGTGGCAGGTTTAGCATTCCTTTTCTTTTTGGTAATGTATGGAAATGGAACCTGTATCCTTTGAAAATTATTTGCAGTGTCCATTTGTCCTTTGTAATACTGTGCCAATTTCTTGAGAATAAAGACAATTTTCCGCCTAAAGGTGCTTCTAATTGAGCCCTGGTTGGCGGGATCAAGGTGAAGTCATTGAGTCTGTCCTTGTGCAGCAGTTGTTGGTCCTGCACTACCTCGCTGGTTAGGAGGCTGCCATTGACGTCCTCTGTAGGAGCCTCTAGCTTGCCCTCTACCTCTGGCACGCCTGTTCTTGCCTCTTTGATATCTCTCTTCCGGAAAGAACCAATTCTTAGAAGGCCAATTTCTGCTGAATCTTGGTGGTTGTACCTGGAGGAAATCTTTGACTGTTTGTACAGATTTAGCCTTTTCCTCAAATTTCTTTAAGACCTCCTGAGCAGTGGAGCCAAATAACTTTTGCTTTTCTAGTGGAGCATCCAGAAGCTTAGCCTTAACATGATCTGGCAGAGATTGTGCCTTCAGCCACGCATGTCTACGTATGACTGCACCTGTCATTGCTGACCTACATGAAGCTTCCAATGCATCATAACCACACTGCAGGAAATGGTTGCTAACCTGTTGTGAATTATGTACCAGATCCTGAAGTGACTTATGGTCTAGGGGTTCAGGAGAAGACAGCTTTTTCTACAATTCATCCAACAAATACTCTTGGTACTGTATCATATGAAATTGACAATTTAAAGCCCTCATAGACAGAGTGGAAGAAGTATACACTTTTTTACCCCATCTCTCTAAAGCCCTGGACTCCCTTTCAGAGGGGAGTGGATTTTTAGTAGTGGCAGCTGCAACCCCTTTAGGACCCTGGGAAATAGTTTCTGGGTCAGCAGAGTGGGCCTTGTAAAGGAAATGATGTGAGTCGGGGACCCTGTAGTACCTATCGGGTTTAACAGGAGCCGGAGGAAGGGTGTCAGGGGTAGTGCTAGACTCAGAATACACATCATCAATGACGCTTAAAACAGGAGGAATAGCCAAAGGTCTATGCTGACGTAAAAGAAACGTCCTTAATCTCTTCCTGGAATCGGAGAATTCCTGGCCCTGCCATTGGAAATGCTCTCTCATGGAGTGAAGGGTCTCCCCAAAGGACAGCTCTTCAGGAGGGGAGGCAGAGGGAATGGATTCCTCTGCATCAGACTCCTCGTAGGCCGTGAAGGCCTCCTCCTGGTAATCTGATAGAGCAGAGCCATCAGAGGCCTCATCAGAGGACTGAGGATCAGCGGACTCAGCCCTGGGCCTTTTGTCTAGAGGGGGTTGAGAGCCCCTGTCCGCATGCGGCTGGGATCCCCTGATTAAGGAAATAAGATCCTCAGACAAACTTAGTATCTGTGAACCTGTAGTGGATCCCTGAGAAATAGTCTTGGGAGGCAGAGTTTTTTGTTGCTTAGCAGCTTTAGCCCTAGTAAATGCTTTAATGGACATGGATGCAGGGGGCCTGGCTGCTCCACGTGCTGGGGTAGTCTTGTCTAAGGGAATGGTGTCGGTAGTTTCCCGAACACCGGTTTCTGAGGGTAAATCCGTAACAGACTCAGAAGAAGCCTCCGGGGCCGAGGCTGTCGGTTGTACCGTTTCCACGGTCGGAAGTACCAAGGACTCTGTTTCAGCAGAGACCGAGACACTCGCGGTAGGCCTAGGCGTGGTTTCAGCCAAAACCACGGTCCGTGTGTGTCGGTCCTTGTCCTTCCATTTCTTGGTTAAATGAGAAGTCGGAGTCTCCGACGGCATTTTATAAGAGAAACTAGCCCCAAAAAATTCCTCTGCAAACTCCGACCGATGCCTAAGAGTGCTTCGATTAAAGAAGGCACAGGCAGTACAGGCTGAGACGTCGTGGTCTGGGCCTAGGCAAGGGAGGCAGTAGGAATGGAAATCCTTATGAGGTATTTGTTTCCTACAAGTCAAGCAATTATTAACTTTAAGCGTTTGATCTGACATCGGCTGAGGCAAGAAAGAGTCCCCAACGGGGTACTTAGCTTTTTGAAGTCTTCGGGAGCTGAATTTACAGGAGCTGGTCGACCGGCACTTGCGAACTGCTTCTGCTTCGGGCACCACGCGGCAAGAAAGACTGAGGAAGATGGCGTCGGCTGACTCTTTTATACCCCAGGCGCTCTGACGTCGGGGAAAGGGCGACATCAGCCGACGCCGGACCCAGACTTTGGAATCCGGCCAACTGAAGGGCTGCCTGAGGCAGGACAACCCATATGTAAGGACTGCAGATGCATCCTTGAAGGACATCTGATAGTGCACGTAGCCTGCTCTGAAGCATAGGTATTTTCTGCAAGATTCCCTTATTGGAATGTGCAGGTAAGCTTCTTTAATTCCAATGTTGCCAACCAGGCATTTTTGCCAAGCATGGGAAGCAGCTGATGAAGAGTTAGCATTATGAATTTTGGGATTACCAAAAAGGTGTTTAGGATAGACAGTTCCAGGATAGGACGCCAGGAGTTGTCTTTTCTGGGTACCAGGAAAAGTCTGGAGTAAAAACCTTGTCCCCATTCTTCTGCTGGTACAGGTTGAATAGCCCTGATACTTAGAAGAGAGAGAACCTGCTGTTGAGCCTCTGCCCACTGATTTGGGGGTAGGTCTGGCCAACCGTTTGAGGTTGGTAAGGTGTGGAAGTGGAATCTGTATCCGTGGGAAATTATATTTAAAACCCATTTGTCTTGGTTAATGAGTTCCCAGTTTTTTGCATGCAGGGCGATCTTTCCCCCTACAGGAGCAGTCAGTTGAGCAGGTTTGGAAGGTTTAAGGTCAAGTCATTGTGACAGTTTACTATTGGGGGGGGGGTGTCTTACTACTTCCAGCTTTGGAAGTGGGAGCCCCCCCCCCACTGCTTAGGCCTGTGAGTACCTTGAGACTGTGGTGTAGGTTGTCTGCTGTTCCAGGGTTTGGACTGAGAAGGCCTCGAAGAGACAGGAAAGGACCAATTCCTAGAAGGCCAATGCCTACTAAATCTAGGAGGCTGTACTTGCAGGAAATCTTTAACAGTTGAAAGCTTTACCAGTTTGCATAGATTTAGCTTTTTCCTCCATCTTTTTTAAGTACTACTTCTGCTCTGGTGCCAAACAGGCAGTCTTGGTTTAAGGAAGCATCCAGTAATTTAGCTTTAACATGATCTGGCAAAGTTTGCTCCTTAAGCAAAGCAAGCATGCCTTCTAAGAACAGACCCAGTGACAGCAGCCCTGCAAGATGCCTCTCTAAGGAGTCAAAACCACATTGCAAAGTATGTTTACCAACTTGTTCAGCAGAATGCATTAAATCCTGTAATTCTTTATTTTCAGCACAATAAGGAATCATCATTTTCTGTTTATGTAATTCAATACTATGCTGCTGATACTTTAACATATGAAACTGGCAGTTTAAGGACCTAATGGCCAAAGTAGCAGAAGTGTATACCTTCTTACCACACCTGTCCAGGGCCCTGGAATCTCTATCAGAGGGGGCAGGGTTTTTGGCATTAGTAGCCTTAACACCTTTGGGTCCCTGTGAAATGATCTCTGGGTCCGCAGTAGGATTCTTAAAGAGGAACTTGAGAGAGTCAGGTACACTAATACCAGTCACGTTTCCTGGGAGCTGGAGGTTAAGTGTCTGGGGCCAGGCTAGATTCTAAGAAGGCATCATCTACAATGTCCAGTACAGGAGGGATAGCTAAAGACCTGTCTTGAGGTAGGAGTAAGAATTCCCTAAGCCTCTTTTTGGAGTCAGAGTAATCCTGGCTTTCCCAGCGGAAATGCTCCCTTAGAGTGTGCAATGTTTCACGAACAGAGAAATTTTCTGGAGGGGAAGTAGAGGGTATGGAGTCCTCTGCATCAGAGTCCTCATAGGTAGATAAGGGCAAATCAATCCTGCTCATCAGAAGAAACAGAAATTTCAGAATCCTAATCAGAAGAGTCAGAAGGAAAATCAGTTCTAAGTCTCAGAGGGTGAAGGCTGACTTCCCCTAATTAAAGTAATAAGGTCTTCAGCCATTCTAAGCATTTGTTTCTGTGGCATGGCAGCCTGAGAATGTGCTTTGGACGTCTGTTTCCTAGGCGTAGTGTGAACTCTGGGCCTGAGAAACTCGGTAGTTTTAGTCAGAAACGAAGTAGTCTAATACGAACATCGGAAAGTCTGAATACACCCACAGTAGCTGGTGCCTGCACAGTGGCTCCAGACCCATCCAAAGTAGAGACAGCCGCAGGTCCTATAGTCGAAGAAGCATCTTGTAGCACACCGGATTCCGAATGGGTCTCAGTAGAGGCCTGCAAATCTGTAAAAGCGGGTATCAGGTGCTGTGAAGGTGCCTCACTGAGTACAGGCGGACTGGCGACTAGCTGAACAGAAGCATTGGCAGTTTTGGACCTATGCAGTCTGTGTCTATGTCTTTACCCTTACGTTTTTTTCGGAAGATCGGTAGTCGGATGGCTTATCGATGCTATTTTGGAATAAGGAGAACGAGAGCGAAAGAATTTAGCAACAAAGATAGCCCGACGAATAGTTCGGGCATTAAACAAGGCACAAAACCGACAGCAAGGAACGTCGTGGTCTGCGCCTAAACAGGTGACGCAGTAAGAATGAAAATGTCTGTGAGATATTTGCTTTCCACAGGCAAGACAATTGTTATTTTTTTCTTGCTCTAACCGATGTCAGAAAAAGTTATCTCCAATGGGGTACTTCGCTTTAGAAGACTTCAGTTTTGAAACTCGAAAAATGAAAATTTCAGGTAGTGGCCCGACCAGCACTTGCGCATTGCTTCTGCTTCAGGCTCCCGCATGGAAAGAAAAGCTGATGTAATGGCGTTGGATGCATGTTCTATACCCCTGACGTCATGGAAGAGGCGATAGCAATCGATGCAGAAATCCCAAGACTCTGGTATTCGGGCCGACTTGAGGGCTACTTGCAGGCAGATAACCCAAGTGTGATGACTGCAACAGTGAAGCACGAAGAACATCTTCCTCATCATTCTATCCATGTCAGCTTCTGTCAGACTCTTGGAAGAACAAGAGGGTGAGGCCACTGAAGGGCACCTGGAATGTCAGTGTATCTCATTCATTAAGGAACCGGATCCAAAGAGGACACGTACCTAGTTAGAGGTAAATGTTTTTGATCAGAAGCAACTGGATGCAATGAAATAAATAAGACCGCCGACTCTTACAGAGCCAAATATTTAGTCTTCTGATCAGACTTTTTTGAAACTTTTCAAAACAGCCTTTGTGGTTGGATCTGAGGAAGGAGTAGAGGATCCAAACAGATCTGACAGCCTCTTTATGTTCTCTTTTTTGTCAGGCTTGAAGGGTTGAGCCACAGACAGTGATTCTAAGAAGGTCATAGGGAGAAGACCTATTAAAATAAGTTTATTTTAGTGATCTACCAAAGCATGGGGATTAAACACCTTGCAGATCTCACAATCAACTCTTAAATGAGCAGACACACAAACTGTGCACATTAGAAAGAGGAATCTTGTGCCCAAACTACTTACACTTTTTAAAGCCTGAAGGCCTTTCAGCCATCTTAACATAAATATAGAGAATACAGAAGAAATGTTTTTTAATATAAGAAAAGAAAGAAAAAAGGAGAGAAAATAGCCAGCTATGGTAATTGGAAGGGGAAAGGTAAATACTAACAATGGTAGTTTAGAAATGCACAAACGTGCAGGATAAGGGAGGCAAAAGCAATTAGCCCAAAGCAGTGAGAGAAAAATTTAAGTATTTAATTCACTTAACTAACGCTCAAGAGCTCACAGCGACCACGTCCATACGCGAAGGTGGCAAATGAGATCTGAGGTATGTTAGGGGAATTGAGCATGATGTGTGAAGGAGGAGCTTGAGAGTTTCCAGAAGCCACAAGCTATAAAATGCACTAGAGTCGGATCTGAGGGTTGGATCCCAAGGCAATTGTTGAGGCATGAATGAAAATGAACATCAGATCTTAGGTTATCAAGCTTTTAGGGTTGGGCATACATGCTGTTACAGCTCATCTTGGACTAAACACTGCATTTTTGAAAAAACGCAATTGTTATAAGCAAAGACGCTGCAATATACCAGACCAAGACAAAAAGAAATACTGAATCACCAACAAAGTAGAGTGACGTATTAGTTTGGATCATACTACCAACAAAAAAAAAAAGCACACACTGGAAAATGAGAGCAGTGTACTCTTGGGCGTAGCTACTATTCTGTTTCAGTATTGATAAATTCAGTCCGCAGACCACTACAAACCTGGTAACCAAAACTGCTGTAGGATATGGGTGATCTAGTCAAGAAAATATGTACAGAACAGCATCACCATGTATAGCAAAAGACAGGTTAATATATCCAAATAAATGGGTATGCATCCATGCATGTAAATTTGCACTCATGCAAGCGCACACATACATTAATGCATATCTTAACCTGTATCTGCAACACACGACAGAAAAGTTCTTGCAAGTTAAAAATCAGAAAGCAACATTTTACTTCAAATTTTCTAAGTTTTTCTAAGGAAGCGTGCTTCCAAGTAATCTTAGAGATTAGCTAATTTTCACCTACTTAAAATTAGCAATTGCATGACACATGTTGCAAGTGCAAGTACACTTGAATTTCTCATAGTTCAATCAGGCAGGAAATTAAATTAGGCAACTAACCAAGTCAGGTACACTATAAATTGTGAGATGCATGGAAAGACTATTTCCTTTTGCTCAGGCCGAAACTATGCTTAGAGTGAGAGATTTTTTTTATTATTAATTTAGCTAATGACCCTCAAAGTTTTTGTTGCTGAAATCTGAAATACAAATTCCACATTAAATCCAAATCACTAATGACTGCAAATGTAAAGGATAAAACAGTATAAACACTGAAAATTTAATTATTTTATGCTACTGGGGAAACAGAGACAAGTAGAGATACAATGGCACGGTTGGGCATACTCATCCATTACCCTTTGTCTAGGGTCCCATTAGACCATTATCCAGCTGAAAAAAATGTAAACCTTGTGTGCAGACTCTTAATTCAGATTATATGTTTAATTGGACTGGGTAATGGCTGAAAAGCATGGTATCCCATTAATATAAAATGAAATAAATAAGCAAATCTCAAGCTTCAAATATAAATGTCTGCAAGGTACTGTTAGTGAAATATTTTCAGCAGTGCACAGAGAAAACTGTGCAAAAGGCCAAAGCAGTAAATCTTTTTTTAGAAGAGATGCCATCTGAGGAGCATACATTCCTTAACCAACATACAAGGAGAGTGGGAAGTGCCCAAGAGATCATGGTCTAGTAAATGGCAAATAGTCAGAATTCTGAAAGTGTGTGCTGAATGAGTCAAGAAGGTAAACCCACTTCCCAATTTTGGCTGTACTGATCTATACTGGATGTTGTATTTAACGGCGTTGCTGGCAACCTAAACAGAGAAACTGCTAATTTTTAACTAAAGCTACTTCACATACCAATCCATCTAATTTTAATACCCACTTTCTGGGTTAAGGGCTGTGGGAAGCTGTAGCATCACAAGAGTGACAAAGGATATAAAACAGTAATCACCCCTCAATGGGACACCAGTACATCACAAAACACATCCATACAGACTTGGGAAAAATGTAGGCATCAGCAATTCACACATCCAAAAGTGTTTGGAATGTGGAGGAAACTCCACTAAAACAAAATTCTAATACTCTGATGTACAGGCGCTTAACCGTGAAATGTAGTGGTTTTACCAATAAAGGATTGTTTCTTTCTAGAACAACTGCAAACTGGAGTGGCTTCTACCATTGCTGGATTCATTTGTTGTGTTCTTTGGCTTCCTGGTCAGTTGTCTGTTTTTTATAAGTTTGTGATGTGCATCTAACCCATGCCACAATCTAACACAGTAAGACACAAGCAAAACACTGCAAAGTGACAGCCAAAGCACACAAGCATATATGTGAAGCTATTCATAAAGGAGTTACTGCTTACATTACATTTTTGTTCTAGTTTTTCATACTGTAGCTGCTACTGACTTCAGGCTACTCTGTTCCCAGCTACCCGTGACTCGGTCTTGCCATGTATCCCATACTTTAACTACAGAGAATGTGATACCATGCAGTTCTCTCCATCAAAAAAGAGCCCTATACATGTGATAAATCCCCATGTGTAGGTCCCTTGAAGTTAACCATTGGCCATGCACCTTTTCTTTTTAAATATTGGCCATGCACCCTTGAGTGTAACAGGGCCAAGTCAGGAGCCATCACAGCTCAGCTTAGCTCACAGTGGAGGTCTCTGCTTAAACCCTACCTTTCACTGATTTATTAAACTCAGTACAAGAAGGGGGTGCGCAATGCTACTGCAAGGGAAGTACTGCCTCTATATAATGCATTACTGGGACCTCAGCACTATCACAACCAGTGCCAGTGTCAAGCATTAGAACCCCCAGCACATTTCCACACCATCCCCCCTTCAGGACACAAACAGGCAAATCCTCTTTATTTTTCTTCTCTCCACACCAGATCCAAAAGGTGCCAAAGCCATTAACTGAAGTCAGGTCATCTGGGTAATACTCGGGCTTCTCTCTACTTCAATCAATGTAAGCATTAGCCAGCTGCATGAAGTAATGTCACATTTCTACTCTAACTACATCAGAAAGAAGTAATTTCTCAAAGGGACCTTTAACCAGAAATTACCATTTTTACTATCCAAGTCTGAAGAAATGGATCCTCCTCCCCAGGACCACCTTTTCTGACGCTGCTCCAAGCGCTGACTTCGTTCCAAAGTTTTACGTACTGCTGCTTTGTGGCGTTCCTACCAAGACAGAATGACCCAGTTAACTAAGCGATATGTGATTCTTCACTATATATGGTACTTTTTAAGTAAACACTGAAAACAATCAACCCAACTAATACCAAAACAACAAAGCATTCAGTTGAGTACACAAGACAGAAGAGTATTTAGAAGAGGTCTAGTTATCAGATTCTCTAAGTAATGGGTTACATATATTCTGAGATACCACAGCCAACTGAACTTACTTAAATGTATATTACTGATATTTACTTATGCATGCATGTACATATTTCACCGGTGGTGCAGCGGTAGCATTTTTGCCTCACAGCAAAAGGTTCTCCCCTTCGATTCTCGGCTTGGGATGTGAGTGCCTTCTGTGTAGAGTCTGCATGTCCTCCCCACGGTCGAGTGGGCGTTCAAAAGACATGCGTTGAATGGGCGTGGCAACTCGACACCATAAAAAAACAACTGCCAATCATTAGCGGGCCGGAGTTCCGGGAAAAGCCAAAAGACAAACAACTTACTTATGCATGCATGCGCTCATGTATTTGTTAACTGGGCTACAGAACTGATTCACCTGGATCATTTTCATATTCAGGCAGGGAATTACATACATAGATCAAAAATGAAGACAAAGCATTAAAGTAAAATAGCAGCAGCAAAGCAAAGTAAAACATTACAATAATGTTGTTCTCATAGGTTCATAGGTGTTTACTAGGCTCCTTCTAAGTGGCCCACCTAATCACAAAAGGGTTCGCATCCAGATCAAAAGAGGTCATTGTGCCCCTCTACTCGTCACTCATCAGACCCATCATAGAGTACAACGCCCCATTTGGGATGTACCTTACAAGACATCTGCAACAGCTTGAAAGACCACAGAAGTACCTCACCAACAGGATCACTGGCCTCAAACCCTAGATGCCCTAGGCAGCTCGACTGAAGAAACTCCAGCTGTACTCGGCTGCATACCACCCACTCAGAGATGATCTCTGCCTGACATACAAGGCCATGTCCAACCCAGAATTGACGGACATACTCCACCTAAAGATAACCTTATCACCTCGAGCCACACGCTCTAGGGATCTAAACCTCACCACAACAATAAATAGGACGTGCTGGAGGGTAGATTCCTGTCCCAGAGACTTCCCATGCTTTGGAACAAGATGCCAATCTACATTAGGCAGAGCTCCTCACTAACACTCTTCAAAAGAAACCTTGACAAATGGATAAGAAACAAAGTTTACCCCGGGGATCACTTCAGTGGCTCTGCTGGACAGAGGCACAGGGAACTAATATAAGGGGGCAGCGAAAGCTCACACATTCTGGCTAGGCTTATAAATGTCTTTGGACAGACAGCCTAGCACCTACCTATGACCACAAGGGGCTTTTTAAGTGTAACCATGCATCCCAAATTTCTGACAAGTTCTGGTACCATTCAAAAGTGTAAGCAGGGGCTTGGGAGATGAACCATTTACAGGCTGTCTGTGCCCATTAGAGTCACAGGTGCCAAGCCAGGAATGAATTTCTAGTTCCCCATCCAATTGTCCAAGTTACACTTGAATTTAGTTAGAGAGAAACTCTTCTTCACATGGATGAGGAGCCTCTTCCAGAGACAGGGTAGTGTCTGGGATACATACCTGTCTCTCCAGCAGGTCCTATTTACATCGCAGGAAAGGTTTAAGTCTTTAGAACAGGTAATTCTGGTGCTGTTTGTTTTGTGGATAAGCAAGAAGTCCATCAGGGTGGGGTCTAAGAATGCCCTGTATGCCAGGCACACATCTCCCCTCAACAGCATGTAGGAGACAGAATACAGGGATAGGGCCTTGAGGTGGTCCACGCATGACATTTTACTGATGCCCTGTATTCTTTTAATGAGTAACCTCTGTGGACATTGCAATTGTTGGACATGCCTGGTTAGGTACATACCAAATGGGGAACTGTACTCAATGACAGGTCTGATGAATGTCAAATACACTAAAACAATGACTTCCTTGGAACTAGAAGGCATACCTTTATCAGTTGTGCAATACAATATGATTTCCTCCCTACTGCAGACACGTGATGGTAAGGCTAGATTACTGTCTGCGTGTATTCCCAAGTCTCTGACTACTGAGTCAGCTCTAAAGCATGTGTTGTCAATATGATAGTTACCAGGGGCGGATGACTTCCTGAAGGATACTACTATGCATTTCTTGACATTTAGTTTTACTCAATGGGTCTGTGTCAGCCCTTACTGGAGGACATTTCTGTCTGTGTGGGATTCAATGACAGCTGCTAATTTGCAATCATATGCAAATGTAGTCAGCCAGAGACTATTGGCATTGGCCTTGACTTCTGAGAAGTAAATGCCAAAAAGGAGCAGTCCAAGGACCGATCCCCAAGGGACTCCACTTGTGAATGGCATCTTTACAGAGGTGGACTCCCCAATTCTAACTTCCCTGAGTCCTGTGAGCTAGTTGGCTATCCACTGAGTGACATACAGGTTTGTACTTAACCTCTTGAGTTTGTCAACAAGGCCCGAGTGGGGGTATTGTGTCAATTGCCTTGGCCAGGTCAAGGTAGGCCGTGTAAACCATTTTGCCTCATCCACTGCTTTGGTGACCTTCTCAAAGAAGTCCATCAGGGTGAGTAGACATAACCTGCCCTTGATGAAACCAAACTGATTTGGGTCCACTGTCTGGAGGTTTATTATTATTTATCACTTCCACAATAATTCTTTCCAAGGCTTTGCATACAAGACTACTGAAACTTATGGGTCTGTAGTTCCCAGGGTCTGTAGATGGACCACCTTTCTGTAGAAGGATGACTGTTGCTGTTCCATATTTATGAGGGACAAAGCCTATTTGGAGGTTACTGTTAAATAGCAATTCCACACGGCCTGATAGGTCATGTTTCATGCTATTTAGAAGGCATCTTGGGATACTGTCTGGGCTCATTGTTGAAGTGTTCTCGGCCTTAGAGAGCATTAAGGACGTGTTCCCTAGCGAAAACAGAAGTTATACTTGGTGGCATGTTCTGAGGGAAAGTTGAGAGCAAGAGAAGGGTAAAGTTGGAGCTAATTTTGTTGGCCAGTGGGTTTGCTACATCTTCTGTCTCACTGTAGGTGGCTCCATTTACAATGAACTCTGCATACAATTGTGTATTGCATTTGAGGTTCCGGATGTAGCTAAAGAATGCCTTTGTGGTTGTCCTTGGCTTGGGAGGCCAAATTTACTCCAAATTTGGGTTTGGTAGACTATTTGTCCTCTGAGCTGTTTGCTTAGTTTGATGAGAGTGCTTTTATCCTGCTGGGTGTTGCACCTCCTAATTTTGCTACGACTTTCTTACTTTTGTTGTACAGCCCACTGACTGTTACTCCACCAGGGTGGCTTGCTTTTTGAGTTAGTTCTGTACTTCTTCCTGGTGAGTACAAGCTGCCTTTATGCAGCTATTAACATGCATGTATAGAGTTTCTGTGAACAGTTCTGCATAGGCAGCAGTGTTATCAGGGTTTATGGGGGCTTGAATTTTTGCCAGGTTATCACTTAATAGCAAGAAGTTAGCCTTAGAGTTGTCCCTGAACATTTCAGGTTAGTGTTGGTTCTAACCAACTTCCTAAACATTTGTGCCATTTAACTATTTCTAATGTATTTTTTATTGTGGGAGATAGTCAAATTAGTGGAAAATGTACAGAGTTTATGTGGGGTCCCAAACAGCATTGCTTTGGTCTTCTATACAATGAGGATGAGGTAATGCTAGTTAAGCCAATTACAGAGTTCTTAAAGGTCTTGCTCCAGCTGGGTCTTATGAGTATGGGAAAATCAGCAAAATCTCTAGAAAACCATCCTGTCTTCATACAGAATGATGGGTACTAGGTGGAAATCTAATGGGAATGTGTTAATAAACAGGGAGAACAATATGAAGGAAAAATGGAAACTCTTGACAATAGGAGTGGTCTGTGAGGATTTGGTTCCCATTTATATTTTAAGTTATTTGCTGGAGAGGAAATCTTTGAACCACAGTCAGTTATGGGCTTATACTAGCTGCAAAGAAAGTTTAGCAGGAAAGTGTTATATACTGATCAAATGCTATTGCCAGAACTCCTCTAATCCTTGCTTTGCAGATCAGAACAGAAAGCCATCACTGTACTTCTCTCCCAGGCTGGAATCCATGTTGGTGACATGACATGATTCTGTAATCTTGAAAGTGATGGGCTATTTGGTTGAAAAATCCATTTTTGAGCATGTTGCCAGAAATGGGGGACAGAGAGGGACCCGAAGTTGCTGGCAAACAGTGGGCTAGAAGTAATGGGACATGGTGTAACCTTCGCTATCTCCCATTGAAGGTGCACAATATTTTCAGTGATACACAAATTGTAGACATGCTTCAGAGAATGCAGAATACAAGCATTACAGAGGAACATAAACCATGGGCAGGGATAATCAGTCCCTGGGGGGACATTTGAGGGAATTTTTTTAAAGTTCTTTGATTTTGATTATGTCTTTTTGAGATTACTTTAAAGTAAAATGGTAGAAGTAATATTCAAAGAATTCCAGATAATACAATACAGTTGTGGAATAAAGAAAAACAGATGCTAAAGTATGATTACTGTTGCAGAATATTTTTTTTTTTTTTTTTTTACTTATGGGAATTAGCTGCAAGCAAATATCTGCCTGACCAGCCTGATTCTCAAACCTCAGTACACCTCATGTTGATATGCCTTACAGTTTAGGTACACATGCTTGCAACCCCACAGGCTAAATCATCTTCTGATCTTTTCTGACCCTGAGAAAAAACGTTGGGCTAGCAAACTTACTATAAACATGTTTAAGGATCACTAGTGCAGTAGTCTAATTTATTTCACATAGTACAAAATATAAGAAAGGTATGGTCAATGTGGGAAGTGGGGACGTACTACTAAAAAAACTAAGCCAGTTTTGTAGAAAATGTACACCATTTGTTTACTTCTAGTTTGACTTCCCTACATTAGAACGAAAAAGTAGACAAACAGAAAAACTCAGAAGAATGACTAACAGTAGAAAATATTACTAGAGAAGATACTGAAAATAGAAGTTATGTAATCATCATAATGTTCCATCTGAGTAGTTCCACTTCATTTGTCTTCAACCTTCGGGACTCAGATCCAGCATGGATCCGACACAGCTGCATAGCTAGCATCACTGATCCAAGCTCTCAGCACCTCCCCTCTATACATAATGCTCCCCTGCCTCCTTCCTCTCTTGAGATCGAGTTTGCTGCTGACAATAAACATAGACCCGACCAAACAAGGTCCTATCACTGCTAACTGCTCCAGTATACCCTAAAGCAAGGACATAAGGGGCAATATGTGGCAAAAAGTTCTTATATATGGTCAAAACAACAGTGACAAGGCATGGGGAAGGGGGGTGGTGGCTGAAGACAAATGAAGTAGAAGTACTCAGGTGGAATGTTATGGTGAGTACTTAACTTCTTTATCTGAAGTAGTTCACTTAATTTGGTCTTCAACCTTTGGGACAGAGTCCCCACCTACTTACACCTGAGAGGCCCTTATGGAAGGACATTCCGGAGCACGGCACAGCCAAAAGAAGCCCTACTTCTGGAAATGATGTCCAACTTATAATAGGAAATGAAAGTATGAGATGAGGACCATGTAGCAGCAGAACAAATGTCAGCCAGGGAGACTATAGACCAATATGCCGCCGAGGTAACCATGGACCTGGTAGAGTGCGCTTTAACCTGGCCTGGTGGAGAGAGCCCCTTAGCTAGATAGGCCCTGGTGATGCATTCAGTAATCCATCTGGCAATAGTAACTTTGGACTATTAGGACTGGCATAAGAAACATGTAACTGATCAGACTTTCTAAAGGATTTAGTCCTGTGAAGGTAAAATCTGAGTTGTCTGTGTACATCTAACAAACGCAACTTGTATTCACCCTTATTCTGAAAATTTGGAAACAAAACTGGCAAATTGATCATTTGGTTTATGTTCGCTTCAGAGGCCACTTTAGGTAGAAAGGAAAGATTGGTATGAAGAGAAACTCTATCCTTGTGGAAAATCATATAAGGGACTTTAATAGACCAACCTTGGGAGTTCCGACACCCTCCTAGCAGAGGTGATGGCTACTAAGAAGGCAGTCTTCCAGTATATAAAACATAACTCAACTGTAGCTGCAGGTTCAAAAGGGGGTGTAACTAGAGCTTGTAGAACTAAAAAGTGAGGTCCCACAGGGGGGAGGATCTTTCACCGGGGGACGTAGTAAGAAAGTACCCTTTAGAAAAGCCTTGCAGAGCTTAGAGGAAGCTAAAGTAGTCATATTTTCTCCCATCTGAAAAGAAGAAATAGCAGCCAGCTGCACTAAGTAGACAAACTGGCACCCTGCTGAGAGAGACTTGCTAAAAAATCTAGAACTGCCGAAACAGGGGCCATGAAGGGATCTAAGGCAAGTTGGGAAGCCCAGATCGAAAAACATTTCCATTTGCTACTATATATACTCTTCTAGTTGAGGACTTTTGAGCTGCTACCAGAATTTCCTAGACGGGGGAAGATAAACCGGGAGTCCTAATGATCACAGGAACTGGAGCAGCCAAGCCGTGAGCTTCAGACTGACCAGATCTGGAAGAGATATCCCCGATGGATGGGAGACAAAATCTGGAACCAGATCCAGAGTCCATGGTGGAACTACTGTATGAGACAGCAGGGAAGGGAACCAGACTTGGCGAGGCCAAAACCTCGATATCAAGGGCAGAGGAGGAAAGGCATAGAGTAGACCGGGTGCCCAAGCATGAACCAGAGCATCTCTGGGGGCTTCCCCTGGAGGGGAACACAGGGTGAAGAACTTGCTGCACTTCGTGTTCGAAGGAGATGTGAAGAGATCGCAGCAAGGGTGACCCCACCTAAGGAAGATCCACTCTGCCACTGAAGGGTTCAGAGACCACTCGTAAGGCATCAGAATGACCTTCTGAACCTGTCTGCCAAAACGTTGGACCGACTCAGAATGTGCATTGCTACAAGAAAATAACCGGAGATTCCACACTCTCACGGTCTCTTGACACAGAGGATAGGATCTGGTTCCACTGGTCTGTTGATGTACTAGACTACTGACATGTTGTCCGTCTGTATGGCAATCATCCCTAGAGGCAGAAAGGCATGAAGAGCTTGCAACGCTAGAAGCACTGCCCTCATCCCTAGCACATTGATATGCAACTTGGTCTCGAAAAGAGACAACGTGCCTTGGATTGTCCGCCCCGAGCAATGTCCCCCCACCCAGAGCAGGGAAGCATCCGTGGTCACTGTGGCTTTGGGCAAGGGTGGAAGAAAGGGAAGACCCTTCGTAAGATCCGGTGACTGAATCCACCAACAAAGGGAATCCCTGCATACCCTGGATATCCATACAGGGTAAGATATGGGTTTGATCCAGAAGAGACCATTGGACCACAAGAGTCCACTGAAAAATGCACGTGTGAAAGCTAGCTAAAGGTAAGAGTTGGATTGCAGCTGCCATGGAACCCAAGGCTCTGAGAACGGATTCTTCTGTTGGAACCTCTGACTGAAGAAGTTGCAAGACATGGGCCCTGAGACTGCAAATTCATTCCGGGGTTAGAAAGACAGTACAGTTGTGTACACTTACCATCCATGTAGATGTTGAGTGTACTCACTGTTGCAGTCATCACACTTGGCTTATCCTTCCAGGGGTAGCCCTCAGTTGGCCCGAATACCAGTGGCTTAGTATTTCTGCTTCGGTTGCTGTCGCTTCAAACTGACGTTAGGTTGTCAGAGGTACAAAAACAGGCAGCCGACTCATTACATCAGTTTTTCTTGCCCCAAATGTCAGGAGCCCCCAAATAGGGAGCTAAGTTATGGTGGAAAAACACCCTCAGTAAAAAGTAAATACCAATAGCCATGTAAGGAGTGAGGAAGAGAAAGAGAGAGAGAGATACAAGGGGGCTGGAGGGTGGGAAACCAGGACTGCAACAGTGAATACACTCAAACATCTACATTTATGGTAAGTGTACACAACTGTACTATGTTCTTCGTGTTTCACTGTTGCAGTCATCACACTTGGGTTGAGTTTCTAAGCTGAAGAATGGGTGGAGGCAGTCAAGAAGAGTTGGGGCTGGCTAGTATGCCCTGCAGGACTGCTGCTGCAAAGCCCGCGCTGGATTTGGAAAAGATAAGCAGGTGGTAATGCTTTTTGAAGGTATGAACAGAACTCCAAGTAGCAGCTTCCAGAATGTCCCTGGTAGGCTGCAGAGGTTGAAGTTGCCCTAGTGGAATGCTATCTGTCTCCCTGAGGGGGTGTTTTCCCATGGTGTTTGTAACAGAAATAAATAAAGTGTGCTATCCATTTGGAGACTGTTTGTTTTGATATGGGCTTGCCCTCTGCCCTTGGTGCAAAGCTGACTAGTAACTGGTCAGATTTCCTACAGGGCTTAATCCTATCAAGGTAGAATCTGAGCGGTCTGTGCACATGTAAAGAAAGCAGGATCTTTTCCCCCTTATTTTGAGGACTAGGGAAGAAGGTGGGCAAATGGATAGATTGGTTGAGAGCTACACTGGACACCATTTTAGGCATGAAAGTTGGGTTAGTCCTGAGGGAGAGCCTGTCAGCATGAAAAATAATGAAGGGTTCCACAGCCATAAGTTCTTGTAGCTCAGACACTCTTCTAGCTAAAGTGATGGCCAGAAGCAAGGCTGTTTTCCAAGAGAGGAATTTTAACTCTGCTGACGCTGCAGGCTCAAAGGGGGGTAGCGTGAGCTTTTCCAACAAAAAGTTAAGGTCCCAAGCAGGGGTGGGGGTTCTTCTTGGTGGCCTTAAGTTGTTAGCTCCTCTCAGGAATTGCTTGATGATAGGGTGAGAGAAGAGAAGTGGCTCAGTGCTGTAATGAGCTGAGATGGCAGAGGCATGGATCTTTATGGAGGAGAAGGATAGGCCTCTGTGGAGTAGGTCAGCTAGGTAATCCAGGATGAGAGGCAAGGGCGGCTGTGCTGTATCCACTCCTTCAGTATGAATCCAGGAGCAATACCTTTTCCACTTGTCAGCATAGGATTTCCTTGTACTGGGTCATCTGGCTTCACGTATGACATCCAGTACCTGCTTGCTTCGGCTGGCCACTAGAGGAGAAGTCAAGGGATAAACCAGGCTGCAAGGTTCAGGGTCTGCAACTGTGGATGCAAGAACTGTCCCTTCCTGCTGAGTCAGGAGATTAAGGATTTGGGGTAGGTGCCATGGAGGCAATGGTGACAGACTGCGCAGTAGTGGGTACCAGTGTTGGCGTGGCCAGTCTGGGGCAATCAGGATTGCCCTTGGTCTTTCCTCCCTTATCTTGAGTAATTCTCTTGTAAGAAGAGGTAGGGAAATGCATAGATTGAGAGGTTTGCCCACTGGAAGGATAGGGCATCCACTTTCCAGGCCTTGCTGTGAGGTACCCTGGTGCAGAATTTGCTGAGCTGGTGGTTGTAGGGGGGAGGCAAATACGTCCCCACCTTCGGAGTACCCCTTTTCTGGGTCACAAGGCTGAAGGTGTTGTGGTTTAATTGACACTCGTGCGGGTCTAGGAGATTTCTGCTTAAGTTGTCTGTCAGAGAGTTTTGGTTGCCTGGCAGGAATTGAGCTTGCAGGTGAATGTGTATGGCTGAGGCAGTGTTCCACAGGGTCATGGCTAGCCTGCAAAGTGGGTAAGAGTGGGTTCCCCCATGCTTGTTTATGTACCACATCACTGTGGTGTTGTTGGTTTTGATTAGTAAGAGCCCTGGTGAGAGTAGGGATCTGAAAGCTGTCAGAGCATGCTGAACAGCTAGGATCTCTTTTTGGTTGATGTACAGATAAATTTTATTTGTGCTCCAGTGGCCCTGAATGCACCTGCCGTCCAGATGTGCACCCCAGACATAATCTGATGCATCTGTGGTTAGAGTCTGTGTTGAGTGGAGTTGTGTAAAGGGAAGCCCCTTGTTGTGGTTGCATGCTGCTGCCCACCAAAGGAACTCTTTCCTTAGACAAGGTATCATAGGTATGATTGTTTCCAGGTCCTGAGAATGTTGTCACCAAAGACTTTTTAAGCACCACTGAAGTTTCCTCATACGCAGTCTGGCATATGGAATTAGTAGAATGCAGGAGGCCATGAACCTTAGAGCCTGCAGGATTTTCCTTGCGGACAGCTGGGTTCTGGTGGCCATTTGAGCAAAGTAACCTGTCAAGATAGGCTTGTTTTTCTGGAGTAAGGAATGCCATCTGGGATGCTGTGTCCAAGCTTGCTCCCAGGAATACAATTTTTTGACTGGGGACTAGTTTGGATTTCTTTTCATTGGTAGTGTACCCCAGAGAGGTCAGAAGGTCCTTTACAAATGTCAGGTGTTGCAACAGCTTTTCCTGTCTGCCTGAATACGGCAATCGTCCAAGTAGGAATAAGTTTGAATATTTCTCTGTCTGCAATAGGCAATGGCTGGAGCCAGGCATTTTGTGAAAACTCTGGGAGCAGTGGATAAGCCAAAGGGAAGTGCAGAGAAATGATAACGCATAGTTCCTGCCCTGAAACGTAGATATTTCCTGGAGGAGTCCTTTATTGGGATGTGCAGATAGGCCTCCTTTAGATCTAGGGTGGCTAACCAGGCATCTTTGGACGGCATAGGGAGAAGCTGCTGTAGGGTGAGCATTATGAATTTTGGTACCACCAGGAAGATATTTGCAATGGTTAGATCTAAGATTGGGCACCAGGTGCCCTCTTTTCTGGGTTCCAGGAAAAGTCTAGAATAAAAATCTTGGCCTATCTGTTCTGTAGGAAAAGGGTGAATTGCCCTTATGGACAGCAGGGACTGAACTTGGTTTTGTGCCTCTGCCCACTGGTTTGGAGGAAGATCTGGGAACCCTTTTAGGGTTGGCAGCATGTGGAAATAAAATTTGTACCCCTGGGATACTATGTTGAGGACCCATCTATCATTGGTGATGGAGGTCCAGTTTTTTGCAATGTGGGTAAGTTTTCCTCCTAGGGGCACGAGACATTGGGCAGAGGTGAGGGGTGGAGTTAGAAGTCATTGTGAATTCTTTCCATAAGGGGGTGGCTTAGCACTCCCTGCCTGAGAATTGGAGGTACTCCATTGCTTAGATCTCTGCATACCCAGAGACTGTAATCTGGGGGAGGGGGGGGGTCTGTTTCCCCTGGGTCTAAGTTTGAGATGTCCATGAGGGTGCTGGAAAGAACCAATGTTTTGAGGGGCAATGCCTAATAAATCTTGGAGGCTGCACTTGCAAAAAATCTTTGACTGTCTACAGAGACTTAGCCTTTTCTTCCATCTTTTTTAAAACCTCTTCTGCTTTGGTGCCAAACAGATTGTCTGTGTTCAGAGGAGTGTCCAATAATTTTGATTTGACATGGTCTGGTAAGGTCTGTTCCTTAAGCCAGCCATACCTTCTAAGTACAGAACCTGTGACTGCTGCCCTGCATGATGCTTCTAGGGCGTCAAACCCACATTGCTGGGTATGCTTGCTGACTTGGCTTGCAGAATGCATAAGCTCCTGTAATTATTTTCTGCACAGTCAGGAAAGGTAGATAACTTTTTCTTAAGTTTCATAGTATGTTGCTGGTATTTCAGCATGTGGAACTGCCAATTTAATGCTCTAACTGCGAGAGTTGTAGGGGTGTATACTTTTTTAACGCATCTGTCTAAAGCTTGGGAATCCTTGTTCGAGGGGGTGGAATTCTTAGCTGTAGTTGCTTTTATTCCTTTAGGTCCTTGGGAGATGACCTCTAGGTCAACAATATGATTTTTGAAAAGAAATTTGTGAGAGTCAGGGACTCTGTAGTACCGGTTAGGTTTCCTTAGAGCAGTGAATAAAGTATCAGGAGTTAGACTGGATTCCATAAAGACATCATCTACAACATCCAGAACAGGAGAGATAGCTAAGGGTCTGTGCTGTGGTAGATCTAAAAATTCCCTGAGTCTATTTTTGGACTAAGGATAATCCTGGCATTCCCAATGGAAATGCTCTCTCAAAGTATGTAGGGTTTCACCAAAAGAAAAATCCTCTAGAGGGGAGGCAGAAAGAATGGATTCCCCTGCATCTGAATCCTCACAGACAGATAAGGGCATGTCTTCATAATCAGAAACCTCAGAGTCATCGAACTCTTGGTCAGATAAAGCTGCTGGGGACAAGTCTCTTTCTTTTAGCAGGGGAAGGCTGCCTTCCCCTAATCAGCATGATCAGGTCTTCTGCCATTTTAAGCATCTGAGATTGTGGCAAGGAAGCAGGCACTTGAGATTGGGTCGTCGCTTTTTTAGGCGTAGTTCAGACTCTTGGCTTTAGAAACTCGGTAGTTTTAGAAAGAAATGAAGAGGTGAAAGAAGTAGTTGATTTGCGTCGAATATCAGTAGTGCGAAGAGCTTCCTCAGAAGCCGGTGCCTGCACAGCGGCTCCAGACCCATCCAAGGTAGATACACCCACAGGTTCCATAGTCAGAAGAGTCTCGCAACATACCGGACTCCAAATGGGTCTCGGTAGCAGCCTGCGAATCCATTGAAGCGTGCATCAGGGGCTGCAAAAGCACCTCACTGAGTACCGGTGAACTGGTGACTAGCTTAACGGAAGCGTCTTCGGCAGTTTTGGACCTGTGCGGTCTGTCTCTGTCTTTATCCTTAAGTTTTTTTGGAAGATCAGTAGACAGATGGCTTACCGAGGCCATTTTGGAATAAGGAGATCGAGAACGAAAGTATTTAGCTACAATAACGGCCCAACAACGAATAGTTCGAGCGTTGCACAAAGCACAAAACCGACAGCGAAGTACGTCATGGTCTGGGCCTAAACAGCTGATGCAGTAAGAATGGAAATCTCGGTGTGGTATTTGCTTTCTACAGGCGAAACAATTGTTAGCTTTTTCTGACATCGGTTAGAGCAAGAAAAAAGAATCCCCAACAGGGTACTTAGCTTTGGAAGACTTCAAGATGATTCAATTTCAGAAACAAAAACTCAGGTAGCAGCCGAACGGCACTCATGCAAACTGCTTCTGCTTCGAGCTCCTCGGCAAGAAAGACTGATATAAAAGCATCAGCTGCCTGCTTTTATACCTCTGACGACCTGACGTCAGTACTGAAGCGACAGCAACAGACGCAGAAATACTAAGCCTCTAGTATTCAGACTAGAACTGAGGGTTACCCCTGTCAGGATAACCCAAGTGTGATGACTGCAACAGTGAAATACGAAGTACATCTGCATCTGAATTGTATCTAACCTGGCCCCAATGAAGTCCAGGCACTGAACTGGCGTCAGCGCAGCTTTGGAGAGATCAATTGTGATGCCTAGATATTTGGCTAAACGTAGAAAGGAGTCCCTGGTTTGGCATAGAACAGGAATGGTCGGGGCCGCAAAGAGCCAATCATCCAGGTACAGAAAGATCAGAATGCCCTGAAGCCTCAGGTGAGCCACAACCACTGCCATTACTTTGGTGAACACCTGGGGGTGTAGTGTGACCAAAGAGGAGGGCTCTGAATTGAAAGCGATTGGCTCCCAGACGGAAGCAGAGAGACCTCTGGGAGTGTCTGTCCATTTTGATATGGTAGGAAGCATCTTGGAGGTCGATCGAGCACTTCCAATCGTTCGTCTACAGATAGGGCAGAACAAAGAGGAGAGTGACCATCCGGAATTTTGTCTGGGTTACTGCCAGGTTCAGGGTAGACGGATCCAAAATAGGTGTTAGGGGAAACCTGAGGCGGAGGATCTCTGGGTCCTGTAGCAAGAGAAGTGGCAGAGATGTCAACAGGTACTATAGAGGGAGGAGCTACGGGAACAGACTGCTGACTGATACCAGTGGCCAGTACACTCTTCATCACCTCGAATGCTCCCCCCCAGACAGGTCCGAGAGAACCCGCTCCGAAGAGCTAGGAACTCCAGGGACCACTGAAAGGGAAGTCTCGAGGCAGATGTCGGAGCCGAGCTCACCAAGGCCGAGGCTCCAAGGGAAGAGCGGGTTCGGACAAGGGTCCGATGCCACTCACCCCCTCGGAGGAGACCATGGAAGCCCGACCACCGAATCCCTCTAAGGAAGGTCTCGAAGAGGAGATAAGAGTAGAGGCTGAAGGAACAGAAGACGTATCCGTCCTCCAGCCGTAGCAGTAACCATGCCCGAAGACTCCAACTCCAAGCTCTGGGATAGAGTTGAAGGAGGAACTGTAACGGGGTGTGGACCAACAGTCGTCTGCTGAGACGGACTGTGTAACATTTGGGCCAGTACCTGTGACTTGAGTAATCTACTGACCACTCTCTCTAGGTCATGATCTGACAACCTGGATGACCTTGAAGATCGGCTCCGATGGCTCCGTTCCGATAGAAGAGGTGAAGCCGGGCCGAAAGTATCGGCTCCAAGGAAGGAGACCTCGACCTCTTCCTGGAATGAGCCATCGGAGCCGATACTATAGATCTTGTCGGAGCCGATTTCTCGGAGCCGACAGGAAGCCTCGATGTATCGGCTCCAGCCGGAGCCGATACAGCCACCAAAGTAACGGTGTCGGAGCCGATCGGAGCCGACACCGATGCCTGTGCCACATGGGTGTCGGAACCGATCGGAGCCGACATCGAAGTGGACAATACAGATTCGGCACCGATAGCCATCGGTGCCGAAAGCTTTGTCAAGCCAGAATCGGCTCCAGCCGAGGCGATCTCGACTCAATGCAGTCGGAGCCGAGGCCGCAGGCTTAGATACAGAAGCCTGGGCCTTGGCAGGTTTTGTTGATTTTGGTGGAGCCGACTTAGCCAGAGAGCCCTCCGGCAAGAAGGCCCCTAAGAATCAACTTATTGTCTCTCCTGCAGGACTCTCTGGCTGAAGGAGTGACAAATAGCACAGGAGTCCTGCAGGTGAAGAGGGCCCAGACAATACAGGCAAGAAGTGTGACCGTCTGTCAGAGACATCTTCTGACAGCACGAGTCACACTTCTTAAAACCTGAGACCCTCTCCTTTGACATGGTGCCGAAAAACACACACACACACACCAGTCAAAATTAACTTAAACAAAATACCAAGAGGTATTCTATAAAAAACCAACACACACACCCTAACAGGGGGGGGGAATGGGATAGGGAAAAAATTGACTAACAAAAAATTAAAGGAGACAGGGAATTTCTGTCAGAAAGGGTAGAAAAATAAACTTAAACTATCAATAATGAGTTTTAGACTAAAAAGGGGCTTAAATATCACAAATGTGAACAACTTACCAGGAGCTGGTAAAAAGAAGACCTCCTAAGCGAAGCGGCAAACGAGATCTGGGTACTTACCGCCTTGCATCATGGGATATGGGGCTGCCTCGAGCTGGTAAAAGGAGTTCTCGAGCTAAAGCAAGTGCCGAGTCGGAGCCGAGGATCGGCTCCGAACCCATCAAGCAAGAATGAAGGCGAGATTGACAACTTAACATCAGTTAATTTGCACAACAAACAAGTCCCTCAGACAGGATAGGGATAGACATAAATGCTAAGGACAACTACAGATAACAAAATAACTAAGCTAAACTGGAATTATTTGCTGAAAAATATAATAGAAAGAACACTTAGCCTGAGCCAATATCCGCAATCTCAATGCTGCAAGCAGCAAACGAGATCTGGGTAACTACCACTAGGCATGCTGGGATAGGGGCTAGCCTTGAGCCAGTAAAAGCTCTTGAGCTATAGTATGTGGCCGAGTCAGAGCTGAGGATTGGCTCTGAACCCAAACAGCAAGAATGAAGGTGAGATATGGACAACACAACATCTTTAGAACAATGCAGATAAAATCTAACCTGTCTATGCACATTCAATTGGTGAATTTTGTACTCTGTCTTGTTGCTATGATTGGGAAAAAACACTGGGAGCTCAATAGATTGATTTAGATTGGTCTGGAAACAAACTTTTGGCACAAAGAATGGGTTAGTATATAGGGACATTCTATCTCTATGGAAAATCAGGTATTGTGGCTTGATAGACAGAGCTTGCAACTCTGAGACTCTTCTTGCAGATGTAATAGCTACCAGGAGAATAGTTTTCCAAGAAAGGAGTTTGAGATCAAAGATGACAAGGGCTCAAAAGGATGTAAAGTTAGGTGAGTCAGAACAAAATTCAAATCCCATGGAGGAAGAGGTTCTTTTATGGGAGGTCTCAATAAACAAGTGCCTTTTAAAAAAGCTCTACACAATTTGTGTGACATCAGGTTAGGAGTATATTTACCATTGTGGAAATTAGATATTGCAGTTAGCTAGACTCTAATAGTGGCTGCCGCAGAGCCTTGCTGAAAAAGTTCCACAAGAAATACCAAAACTGAACTGATTGGGGCAGAGAAGAGGTCAGTGTTTTTTGTTGTGTCCAGTAGGAGAACCTCTTCCATTTACTAGTATATAACTTTTTGGTCAAAGCCTTGTGAGATGATACTGAAATGTGTTTTACTGCTGGTGTGAAGTCTTGAAGCCTGACTAAATTTGGAAGTGGAGCAGCCATTCTGTCAAATTGAGGGTTTGGAGAGCAGGATGAAGAGTTCTAGACATATGAGTCAGAAGGTCTGGAACTGGGTCCAGAACCCACCTTCTCCCGTAGGTGAGGCCAGAGAAAGATGAACCAAATCTGATGAGGCCAATATGGGGAAATGAGAATCAGCCTGCTTCCCAAGACTTTTGCTTTCTGGATGACTCTGGGTATGAGGGGAAAGGGGGGAAAACATACAGAGGTCCCAAGGGTCAATCGTGAGTGAGTGCGTCTCTCAGTGCCTCCTCCAGAGGGGGGATTAGGACAAAGTAGCTGCTGTATTTGGTATTCATGGGAGTGGCAAAAAGATCACAGCAAGGCTGTACCCATCTTCGGAAGATCCTTTGCTATGGTTCAGAGACCACTCGTGAGGCATTAAAATCGCACTGCTGAGCTTGTCTGCTATCACTTTGGATTTCCGCATGATGTGAGTTGCTACTAGAAAACATTAGGAAGAAATTGCCCATTGCCATACTCTCAGAACCTCTTGACAAAGGGGGTATGATCTGGTTCCTCCTTGTTTATTTATGTACCAGACTACCGACATGTTGTCTGACTGGATTGCAATGCTAGAAGCACTGCTTTCATCTCTAGAACACTGATGTGTAGATGGGCCTCATGTTTTTGCCATGTGCCTTGGACCGTCCTTCCCAGATAATGCCCCCACACTCTACCTGGGAGGCATCCGTGGTCACTGTAGCTACAGGTAGTTGTGGCACAAGGTGTCAACCTATGGTCAGCTGGTCAGACCAAAGCCACCATAGGAGATCTCTCTTGCATGAGTCTGTAATCCTGACTAGGTGAGATATGGGAAGTTCTTGCTATGGCCATTCAGCAAATAGAAGCCATTGAAGAACTCTCATATGCATTCTGGCTAGGGGAACTAAGATGATCGTCGAAGCGATAGTTCCTAGGAGTTTCAAAACTGTCTTTGCCTTTGCTTTGTTTCTGGGTAAAAGGTTGACTATTTTTTGTCGGAGAACAGAAACCCTGTCCGGCAGAAGTCATGCCATCATGGAGACGGAGTAAAGCAGACAGGCCTCCTTTCAGAAGTGCTGGTAGGGCTGGCCACGAAAGGAATCATGGTCACCCTGGTTCTGCAGACCACCTCTGCCTCTAGGATGATGTCTACCATTATTTCCTTCCCCACTGCCCCTGTGGAAGGGTTCACCTCATGCATCTTGAAAAACTCCTTGGAATCTTTTGAACCACATTTTTCCACTCTTCTGACCTTTAGCATAAGGTAAGGTCTTGAAGGAACGAAAAAACGTACCCCAGCGGCAGAGAAAGTTTTCCTTTCCTGCTCACACCTGTTGAGTGTATCCTTGACCTTAGGTCCAAAAAGTGAGGAACCGTCAAAAGAGGCATTGGTAAAGGTAGACTTGAAGGGCTCCGCAAAGTTGCACAAGTGCATCCAGGAGTGCCTCCTCAGGGAAACTCCGGAACCCGCTGCCCTGCTCGCTCCATCTGCTGCATAGGATATTAGTCTCATGGAAGAGTTAATGATAGAATTTAAGGTAGATAGCTGAGAAGTGACTTTTTCTGACACCCCCGTGGCCAGTGAACCTTGGAGAGAATCTCCTAACTCCTTCAGGAGATCTCTTTGTAGCCTCGTAAAGTGTGAAAGATAGTTCAGCGATCAAAGGGTAAAAGTCGCTGACGAAAAGACACATTTCCAGTATCTGTCCATTGTCCAGGAGTCTTTGTTCAGTGGATGGACAGAAGAGGATGTTTCAGAGAGTTCCTTCTTGGTGGCTGCTGCCACCACCATGGCATCTATAGGAACACCTTTCGTGAGAAATTCTTTTTCCACAGGTGCTGACAAGAACTTATTTGGCCACAGAGGGTCTGGTTCCATAGTGTCTGGTGACTCCCACACCTTTCTACTAACCAAGTCCAGTAGCTCATCGAAATGTGGAGACACCTAGGATGCTAAAGGTTGAAATCCAAAAGATTTCAGGTACACCGACTCCTCATCAGAAAGGTTGATGGATTTCCAGCTGCCTCTCTGTTTCAGGATCTCTAGGATATCTGCAAAAGAGATATAGTCAGAGGATGACTGTGGGGACCGTTCTGACTCCTCAAGGTCAGTGTCAGAGGTGATGGACTCATCAGGGGAGTAAATATGCTTCCTCTTGCATGTTCTCTTTCGAGGAGCCTCCTCAGAAGGGTATTCTGGGGAGGTCTCAGAAGAGTGGGGCTTGCCCAGTGAGGCTCCCTGAGGCTCTGGATCCCTGCTCTCCTGTGGATGGGGTGGTGCCAAGACAGACGCCAGTGCTTTGGGGGGAAGAATACCAGTATCTTTTTGTAGAGCTGTAGGAGGGGACAGTATGCTCCTCATCAGCTCAAAGGCAGATCTTTCTGTCTCTGAGGACACCTCTGGTTCCGAGGAAACAGAGGGAATCCCCGGCTCCAAGGAGATCAGCTCTATGGCTGATGTAGGAGCTGGGCTCAGCCGAGCCAAAGATCCGAGAGGCAAACTCAGAACCAAAGAAACTCGGGTCCGAGCATCCCCCCCAGAGCCGACTGGAGAGCTTTGGCCCCTAGACACCCCGGACAGCACTGAGAGAGTCGGAGCGGGGATCGGTTCTGAAATCTCCTGAAGGGGTCTCGAACCGAAGAATCTACAGCAAGCGGTACTTGGCATTCTGGCTCTGAAGATCTGGCTTGGCTCGGAGGAGGAATCATCATGGATGTAATAGTCATAGTCTTGGCTGGCTCCAGAACCGACTGGGTCAGAGCTGAAAATGTAGCCAGAACCAGCACCTTCAAAACTCTGCACACCACCTTGTCCACATCATCATCTGATAAACTCCTAGAAGACCTATAAAAGAGTGTTGGTGAGCGAGATCTCTCCAAAATGAGAGATCTCAAGGTAGGGGAGACCTATAACACCTCAGTGGACCAGCTCTGAAAAACAGTCTCTCTTTTGGCTCCGAAGGCCTTGGAGCCGAAGGACTAGATTTGTCCAAGTCTACGATCTTCATCAGTTCTGAGGTCTGTGGAGCCGAGGAGATCGATCCATCAGAGGTCTTAGCCAATTTTAGCGATGGCTCCTCCTGAGCTGAAGAAGCTGGAGATGGTCATTTTGAAGCCTTGTCGCTCTTAGCCGAAGGGGATCTACTGGAAGAAGAAGAGCTGTGTAGAGCCTCCTCAAAAGAAGGTTTCAGGAACCCTCTCCTGCAGAACACGGGAGCTAAATGAATGATAGAATGTGCAAGTTTCCTGAAGGTGAATAGCGCTCAAACAATAGACACAAATGTTATGCCCATCAGTGATGGACATCTTCTGAGAGCATTCCTGACACTTATTAAACCCTGAAGGCTTGGGTTCCTTCTCTCTAGTTTCCTTTGACATTTTGGAAGGAAACCATACTAAAATAACAGGTAAAACACCTCTATAATAAAACTAGCACACACCAAAAATATTTAAAGTCTGAAACAGTATTACCACACTATAATAAACATGTCTAACAAGATAAGAACAAAGGGAACAACTCTGCCCTCTAAATTGAACGGGCACTAGGCCCTCTAACTTAAACAGACCTAGTGGAGTTGTGAGCAAGAGGGCTACACAAATATATCTATATATATATATATATATATATATATATATATATATATATATATATATATATATACATATAAACTAACTTGTAGTTTAAGTACTAACTACACCACTACCAGAAAATGGGAATAAAGCAAAAAGGCCTTGCGATTAACGATGGCCAACAAAAGCACACACTAGTAAGATAAACAGCACTCGAAACTACATCACATAGTTAAACTACAGAAAAATTATTAACTACTAATAATAAGCAATTATTAAAGCTAGAAATAGCTTAATAAAGGGAGAAAAATAGAAGCTTTTTAAAGAACTTAGCTACAGCCAAGGAGAGAGCATCTGAACTCGTAAAGCGGCAAATGAGCTCTGGGGAATTATACCACTGCATGATGGGATACCTTTCTGCCATGAGCCAAGTCAGAAACTTCGAGTTAGTGTATTTGGCCGAGTCGGAACCGAGGATCAGCTCCGAACCCAGGGAGTTCCACCCAGTAAGAATGAAGGCAAGATAGGAGAACATAACATCAGGTTTTAGGGACTACTTGTAGCTACTTAGTGGTAGGAGCTCCCAACCACCCTGAATGCAAATTCTAAAGAAACAGTCCCCAAAATAAGAAGGAATGTATTCCAGTGGAATGCAAACATACATTAAAAATGTTCAGCAATCCCACATTGGCTGAGTAAATAGGAATGTAGGGCTATTACCAGGCCAGCAGCTCTCAAAGATAAGGCATATTCAGGATATGCAGGGGACGCAAATGTTAAAAACAATCCAATATCAGACTGGAAGCCAGTATAGACTATGCAGAACTGATATAATACTGTGTACCAAGATACATGTATACCAGAAGTAGATGAACTGTGATGCTTTGTGCAAACAATCCAGATCTAAGGCATTCACAGCTACAGTGTGTTATAGTAGGGTTCCTATTACATAAGCGAATGCTAGAAATAGTGAACGCTCATTTGTTGAACCCAAATGCATGAAACCACAGAATATTGAAGGAACAGATCAGCAAATTTTTTCCCAGGGAAAAATATTGTTGGGCCATTCTCCAAACTTTGCTGTTTTCTTCACTGTGGTGCGATCTCGGAGTTGGTATATTTAAGGTGGGGGGTGTGGAGGGCCCACAGCCCCCAACTTTATGTTGCCTATACATTCTTTTTTTTTTTTTTTTTTTTTGGATAAGCGAATTTTTTTTCCCTGGGAAAAATTTCGCTGATCTGTTCCTTCGAAATTTTGTGGTTTCATGTATTTGGGTTCGATAATAGATTGTTCACTATTTCTAGCATTCGATCATATAATATGAACCCTGTTATAGTCATCTAGGTGTGAGAAAACCATGGCATACAGAAATTGAGTCTGCAGATAGAATAAGCTGCCTGTTAAGAGCAAATGTAAGATGGAAACAGGAAATTTTGATGTACTAAATCCTGTCCTTAAGAGTTAGCTTGCTATAAAAATAATCTGTAAATTTTGTTTTAAGAGAAATTCCAGTTTGTAATCACTATACATAATGATGAGGAGCAAAACTGGAACAGAAAAGTCTCATAACAGTGCTTGAATACCATGTTGGTGATACTTAATTTCAACCAATTACTCACCATCCAGTTATGGATGTATTCTAGATTTGCAGCTAACCTGTTAATGGTTGACAGGCTTCTCAAGCAAGGAAATGTACATGTGAATGTCATCAACTTATTAATGGCACTGTAAACCTCTTCCTCAAATAACATCTCTTAAAATGAAACATGGACAAAGTAATTAACAAGAGATGAATGGAAACCTGTGGAATTCCACAGGTGGCAGAATAGGCAAAGAATAAATTAACTCATGAAAACTAGTGTTCCTATTTCCAGGCAGGTAGCAGACAGACCAGATGTGACAGCCCATGTGATGCCATAGTAAAGTACAATTGTGTTTAAGACCTACTTACCTGTAACAGTAGATGTTCAAATTCATCACTGCCTCAGTGGCATTTTGGATTATCTGCCAAAGTAACCCAGTTCTGGCCAGCTTTCAAAAGCTCAGATTCCCCTCCCTTTCTCTTCCTGTAACAACTGATTCTCAGAGCATATCCTGACAGGCAAGCCTACAGTTGTCAGAGGAAGTGTGTGTTCACCTTTTTCACTTCCACAAAGAAAGCGAGGAAAGTAGCTGAAGCCAGAATCATCTAGCAAGAATTATCCTCAGCCAATCAGAATACCATCTAAAATCAAATCAAAGAGGCTGAAACCCACATCAACTACATGGGGGGTGGAGGGTGGGTGCTGGCACTGAGGCAGTGAGAAATTTGAACATCTAATGTTATAGGTGAGGAGGATTTGTGCAGCTGTACTATGTTCATCTTCCCCACTGCCTCTGGCATTTAGGTAGATTCACAAAGCTTCCCCTACATAGGAGGTGGAAGGCTGAGGATGCAGGATCCCCTTAAGAATGGTCTTAGCAAAGCCTGCTCTGGACCCTGAAAAATCCAGTTTTTAGTGCTTTGTGAAGATATGAGCAGAGGACCAGGTTGCTGTCTCTAGAATGCTTCTAAAGTCCAATCTTTTCCAATATGCCACTGAAGAGGATAAGGTCCTAGTTGAGTGAGCCTTAACCTTGACTAGAAAGATTTACCATGGTGGGTGTGACAGAAAACAAAAGCAAAGGACAATCATTGGGCATAGCTTGCTTAGAGACATGTTGTCCTTTTTTGCCCTCTGTATAGAAGGCAAACAGCTGTTCAGTATTCCTAAAGGGCTTTGTTTTATCAAGGTAGTACCTGAGCTGCCTGTTTGTTTTCAAGGTAGGCAGAATCTTTTCTCCTTTGCTTTTTTGGAACAGGATAGAAGAATGGGAGATTTGTGGCTTGATTCATGGTAAACTCAGAAATTACTTTAGGCATGATGGATTATCACATAACACAAACCTGGCCTTGTGAAAAATCTGATAGGGTTGGCCCACTATGAGAGCTTGCAGTTCAGAGACTCTCCTTGCAGATGTCAGGGCAATGACTAAAAGAGTCTTCCAATTAAGCAACCATAAATCAGCCTCACATGCAGGTTCATAAGGAGGTAAAGTCAATTTTTCAGAGCAAAGTTGAGATCCCAGGGAAAAGGAATTTGCTTTCCAGGGGTCTCACATGCAACACTCTTTTCATAAATTGTTTGACCATAAACAGAGATGAAAAAGAGGGATCTATGAGCAGACAAGCTGGGATGGCCACAAAATACGCTTTGACAGAAGCATGTGACAAACATCTCTAAGTAGCTCACACAAATATTTCAAAACCAGAAGGGTTGAAACCATTTGGGGACATCTGTTATTGGCTGGCAACATATAGAAAATCTCCCCCACTTGCAAAAATAAGATTTTCTAGTTGCATGTTTTCTTGCCACATTAAATACCTGCTGCACATCATGAGGGAACAAGTGCCTAAAAGGTATCAAAAATATAATCATCCAGGCTGTCAGTTGTAATTGCTCTAAACTGAGGTGTAACATTCACCCCTGGTGCTTCTGTGAGCAGATCCAGTCTATGAGGAAGTTTGTGGTAATTGTCCCTGGCCAATTCCATTAAAAGGGAGAACTGCAACATCACCTGGGCCTAAAGGGGGTTACCACAGTGATTTCCGGTAATTTTTGTCTGTATCTTTAGAAGTACCTTGGGAATCACTGGAAAGTGGAAATGCATACAGGGACACTCTCAACAAAGGGAATGATAGAGTGTCTGTCTTCTAAACATGGCTGCAAGGATGTCTGGAACAGAATGTTTTCAGTTGTCTGTTTTGAAAGGAGGTAAACAAATCTACTTAAGGTGTTACCCACATCTGGATCAAGTCCTGGAGGACTTCTTCATGGAGCTTCCTTTTGTGTGGGTCTGTCAAGGATCTGTTTAGTCTGTCTGCCACTATGTTTTCCTCTGATGGAATGTACAAGGCCTGAAGAGTCAGAGATGCTGTAAGGCTAGGTTTCAGGCCATCATTGCCAACTTTTAGTTATGTACTCACCATAACTTCAGATGTTTGGGATCCATCTCGCCTACATTCTGACTGATGGGTTCGGAGCCGATCCCTCGGCTCTGACTCGGCACGCTTATGCCAAAGAGCGAAGTCTCTTATTGGCTGAGCTTACTATATCCCAGGATGCACCACTACCAGTCCCCCAGATCTAGTTTGTCCGCATACATGCACACATGCACGCACTGCTTATATAGCATTGTCAGATGAAACAAGATAAAAACAGTAGAACTCAAAACCGTTCAATCTCTTCTGATCTCCAAGGCAGGGGGAAGGAGGGTGGGTATTAGGAATGTAGGCGAGATGGATCCCAAACATCTGAAGTTATGGTGAGTACATAACTACAAGATGTTATGTGATCCTATCTCGCCTACATTCTGACTGATGGGACAGCGTCCCTAGCACCTGAATCCTGGGTGGCTCACTGGAAAACACTCCTGAGTACCATGGAACCAAATGATGCTCGCCCTTTAGATGCCACATCCAATTTATAGTGGGAAATGAAAGTATGCGGGTTGGACCAAGTAGCCGCAGCACAAATCTCAGAAATAGCGAGCTTGGAATGAAATGCAATAGAGGTAGCCATAGCTCTAGTAGAGTGAGCTTTGACAGATGTTGTAAGTTGCTTATTTGAAGAGGAATAAGCCTGAGTTATGCAATCTCTAATCCATTTGGCAATAGTCGCTTTAGTGATGGTTTTACCCAGTTTATTATCTGAAAAGGACACAAACAATTGGTCTGTCTTTCAAATCTGTTGAGTCCTGTCTAGATAGAAGCGCAATTGCCTGTGAACATCCAACTTATGCAAGGTGTATTCCGCTTTGTTTGAAAATTTTGGAAAGAAAACTGGTAGTTCTAGAGATTGTTGGAGACAGAGATTAGAACAAACTTTTGGAACAAAGGATGGGTTAGGCCTAAGTGATACTCTATCCTTGTGAAAAATCAAGTACGGTGGTTTGATAGATAGGGCTTGAAGTTCTGAAACTCTTCTTGCAGAGGTAATTGCAATTAAGAAGGCAGTTTTCCAAGACAGATATTTCAACTCACATGTAGCAGCCGGTTCAAAGGGAGGAGATGTTAAGGCACTAAGTACCAAATCCCACGGAGGTGCAGGATGAAAAACTGGGGGTCTTAAAAGCACAGCACCTTTCATGAAAGTTTTACATAATCTGCTACTCATCAAAGGTGGGTCTATGGATTCGTGAAATTTGGAGATAGCTGCTAGTTGGACCTTAATAGTAGAGACTGAAGATCCTTGATTAAACAAGGATGTTAAAAATTTCAAGACCTCTGGTATCGGGGCAGTAATAGGGTCTAAGCCTCTGAGTTGAGCCCAGATAGCAAACCTCTTCCACTTACTGTGATACAATTTCTTAGTGGTGGGTTTGTGGGCTGAAGATAAAATGTGAATAACTTCAGGGTCCAAGGTGTGATTTCTGACTAAGGTCGGAAGTGGAGGAGCCAAGCTGCTAATTTCAAAGTGTGAAGGGACTGGTGCTGTTGTCCCGACTGATAAATCAGAAGGTCCGGAGTTAGATCCAAAAACCAGGGACCGTCCAGAGCATATTTCTGTAGATAGGGGAACCATACCTGACGAGGCCAGTACGGAGCAATTAGAATAATTGTGGACCCCAATTGGGAAGCTTTCTGGATGACTTTGGGAAGGAGTGGAACCGGAGGGAAAGCGTAAAGCAGTCCTGTTGGCCAAGGTTGGACTAGAGCATCCGTAGCTGCTTCCCCTTGACGCGGGGTCAAGGAAAAGAACCTTCTGCACTTCGTGTTTTGTGGTGTTGCAAACAGGTCGCAGCACGGAATCCCCCATCTTTTGAAAATCTGAGCTGCTACAGTTTCGTTCAGGGACCACTCGTGAGGAGAAAGAAAAGTCCTGCTCAGTCTGTCTGCCAATACATTGGATTTTCCTGGAATGTGGGTCACTACCAGGAAGCGGTTGGTAGCCACTGCCCATTCCCACACCCTCATGGCCTCTCTGCAAAGGGGGTAAGATCTGGTCCCTCCTTGTTTGTTTAGATACCAAACCACCGACATGTTGTCTGTGTGGATAGCGATAATGCCTTGAGGGAGAAAGTTGTGGAGAGCTTGTAGGGACAGAAGTACCGCCCTCATTTCCAACACATTGATATGGAGAAAGGTTTCGTTTGGAAGCCAAGAACCCTGAACTGACCTGCCCAGACAATGCCCCCCCACCCCGTCTGCGAGGCATCCGTCGTCAAGGTGGCTACCGGAGGGGGCATAACAAAAGGTCTTCCCTGATTCAGATTGGATGGCTGAAGCCACCAGCGGAGGTCCCGTTTGCACGTTTCTGTAATCAGTATGTGATGATTGAGGGGGAGATCCTGAAAGGACCATTGTGTCGATAACAGCCACTGAAGAATTCTCATGTGCAATCTTGCCAGAGGAACTAGGAGAACCGTGGCAGACATTGAACCTAAAAGTTGTAGGACCAACCTGGCTGGGGCTTTGGATCTTAGAAGCAGGGCTCGGACTTGACCTTGTAATGTTTGTATCCTTTCGGTAGGAAGGAAGATTCGCATCAATTTTGAGTCTATCTCTGCTCCTATGTATCTTATGTGCTGAGAAGGCAGCAAGACAGACTTTGACCAGTTGAATGTAATTCCCAGGGAAGCACCCAGGGAGATGGTGGCTTGTAGGTTCTCTAGCAGTAGATGCCTGGTGGTGGCAGTCAGGAGCCAGTCGTCCAGATAGGGAAACACTTGGAATCCGAGACTCCTCAGGTGAGCAGTCACTACTGCCAAACACTTGGTGAACACCCTGGGGGCTGTGGTGAGACCAAAGGGCAGAGCACAAAATTGGAAATGACTGTCTCCCAGGCTGAAGCGCAGATACCTCCTGGACACCTGATGTATCGGTATGTGATAATAGGCGTCCTTGAGATCTATGGAGCACATCCAAACATCTTTCTCCAACAATGGGAGAATGGATTGTAAGGTGACCATCTGGAATTTGGACTTCATGACGGACTGGTTTAGTTTGCTGAGATCCAATATGGGTCTCAGGTCCCCTGTCTTTTTTGGCACTAAAAAGAACCTTGAGTAGTTTCCGGATCCGATCTGGTCTTTAGGGACCGGTTGGATGACTCCTTTTTTCAGCAGCTTTGAAGCTTCTACGGCTGCAATTTCCCTTTGACTGGGTGGTGGGTCCAGGATTTTTTTGGATGGTGGGGGTGAGTGTGTGAAGGGAATGGTGTAACCTCCGGCAATAATCCGAAGCACCCATCTGTCCTGAGTAATAGACTCCCAGGCTTTTAGGTGCTTGGCAAAACGGCACCTGACTGGCTCCGGAGCAGCACAGCCGGGCAATCCCTCATGGAGTGTGGGAGGCTGAAGAGCCACGAAAGGACTCGCGGTCTCCATTGTTGCGGGGGTCTCTGCCGCCTCTGGGACGGCGTCTCCCAGAATAATTTCCCCGTCCTCTGCCTCTGGAAGGGGAATCTTCCTGCTGTTGGGGAAAGAATTTCTGTGATTTGCGGAACCACATCTTCCCTCCTCTTTTAGCCTTGGGATAAGGCCGAAAGGGAGTGGAATAACGTGCTCCTACGGCAGATAAAGTCTTTCCCTCCTGCTCACAGCGGGTAAGAGTGTCTTTTACCTTGGGTCCAAACAAAGAGGACCCATCAAAGGGAGCGTCGGCAAAGGAAGACTTGAAGGCCTCCGCGAAATGACACAAACGGAGCCAGGCTTGTCTCCGTAGAGCCACGCCTGTGCTTGCCGCTCTGCCCGCCCCTTCGGCTGCATATGAAATGAGCCTCATGGACGAGTTAGAAATCGAGGTAAGGATAGCCAACTGAGAGCTAACCGACTGGGCTAGCTGCTCAGGTAGGTTACCTGAGAGGGAGTCTGAGAGCTCCTTGACCAGATCCCTCTGTAGTCTGGTGAAATGTGCCAAATAATTCAGGGACCTCAGAGTAAAGGCCGCTGAAGTCAGGGTGCGCTTCCCGTACCGGTCCATGCTCATAGACTCCTTATTAGGAGGATGGACGGACGTTGAAGCCTCTGCCACATCCTGCTGGGTAGCAGATGCCACCACCATGGCATCTACAGCCACGCCTTTCGTCAAGAACTCCTTCTCGGGTGGGGCAGACAAAAATCTGTTAGGGCGAGAAGGCACTGGTTCCACAGTATCTGGGTGTTCCCACGCCCTCTGACAAACCAAATCCAGGAGCTCGTCGAAGGGCGGAGACACCCAGGAGGCGGAGGGCTGAGCCCCGAAGGCCTTGAGAAACACTGACTCATCAACGGAGGGGGGTTTGGAATTCCAGCCGCCTCGTTGCTTAAGGATTTCTAGAATGTCTGCAAATGAGACATCATCCGAGGACGACTTTGGGGACCCCTCCGCATCATCAAGATCAGTGTCCGATGTAAGAGACTCGTCGGGGGAGTCCACGTGCTTCCTCTTGCATGATCTCTTCCTTGGGGGCTCTTCCGAAGACAACTCCGAAGAACCCTCAGGAGGAGGGGAACCCCCAGTGGGGGTAACCTCAGGCCCTGGGGCTCCGCTGCCTAGAGACAGGGGAACTGCCACAGGGCCAGTCTCCATGCCCAGCGAAGGTGCCGGTAAAGCCGTAGAGATGGCCGAAGAAGACTTGGCCAAGGCACTCCTCATAGCTCTGAAAGCCGGACCCCCAGAATCCTGGGAGTGTCCGGTCCCCGGAGCCATGATAGCAGACGGAAGTCCCGCGGCCGAAGCACCGAGAGGGAGGCTCGGAACCGACAGCATAGGTCCCGAAACGTCACCCCCGGGTCCGGCCGAAGAAGTCCGTGTGCTAAACTCGGACCCGAAGGCGGGGTTGGAGTAAGGGTCGGCGCGGACCCTAGGATCTCCACTGGCTCCATCAGCAGCTGCTCCGACAGAGCCGTGGCGGTCGGAGGAGGAATGGCAATGGAGTGGGCTATCGGCTCCGAAGCCAATTGGGTTGGAGCCGAAACAAATTTTTGAAAGACTGGGGACTGGAACAGTCTTTGGAGCACCCTGTCTATGTCCGAATCTGACATCCTCGATGACCTGGAGGAGACCGAACGGGTTCGAGTAGGTCTCTCCAACGGCTCCAAGGGACTAGGGGACCGGCTCCGAGGCGACTCGATAACTATCGGCTCCGAAGGAGAGCACAAGCCCATTTCCATCGGTGCCGAAGAGGATTTTCGCGCCGAGGCGGAAGTGTCTGGCGGACAACCTTCATCGGCTCCGAGATCAGTGGAGCCGATGAAGGTGACTCTCTCGATGCCCCAGCCGTCGGCTCCGAACCCAGACGAGTCGAGACTGGAGGCATCGAGGCAGACCGTTCCGCCCTCGGCTCCGAAGTCCGTGGAGCCGAAGGAGAAGCCTGCCTATGTCTTTTGGCGGTCGGGTCCGACGGACTGGTCGGAGCCGACGCCCTTTCTTTAGCAGGAGAAGGAGAGGACGCTAATGCTTCTTCAAAAGAGGGTTTTATAAGGCCTTTCAAAATAAGTTTATTTTTCCTCTCTTGGAGGACCCTCGAGGAAAACGCGTGACACACGCTGCAGGACTCCTGCAAATGTTTAGCGCCCAAACAATAAACACAGAGAGAGTGGTCATCTGTGATTGACATCTTAAAGTTGCACTTAGTGCACTTCTTAAAGCCCGAAGGCCTAGGAGCCTGAGACATTATAGCAACAAATTCAGTAACACAGAAAAACACACTGTTTATAAATTGACTGTCACTACAATGATTAGCTCACGGTTGCCGATTAAGGTTGACAGTCCGACAACTACAGAAAATAACTAAAGGGAATCCTAGAACCCCTAAGGATTTGAAATTAAATTTACTGACAGGGAAAGGCCCTTCAGTTCAAGGGGGGCCTCTAGTCAGAACAAACACACAATCACACACAAATTTTCCACAAAAATACCCAATCACACACAAAAAGTACGGTATAGCCGTTAAAACAGCTTTTTGTTATGGAAATAGAAATTTCCTGACAGAAAAAGTTAGTGAAAAACACTACTTAGCTCAGCCAGCTCGAGACCACGTCTTTGCTAGTTAGCGGCAAACGAGATCTGGGGGACTGGTAGTGGTGCATCCTGGGATATAGTAAGCTCAGCCAATAAGAGACTTCGCTCTTTGGCATAAGCGTGCCGAGTCGGAGCCGAGGGATCGGCTCCGAACCCATCAGTCAGAATGTAGGCGAGATAGGATCACATAACATCCAGCAAAGAGAATATGATCTTCTAATCCCCCTTGCTTGATCAGATATCACATCATGGTAGCACTGTCTGTGACCACTAGAAGAGGACCCTGAGTCCATAAGTGGCGAAGAACCACTAGGGCATGAATCACTGCCAACATCTGTTTTGCATTTATGTGCTTTGAGGTGTACTGAGGACCCCAGAAACCTTACATTTAAACTCCTGTGGAAACTGCTCCCCATCCAAAATCTGAACAGTCTGTCTGGGCATACTGGATTGGGGTCTAAAGAGAGAAAGGGTGTACTGGGTTCAGAGATAGTTGATCCCTCAATGACTGCAGTTCCTATTTCATAAATCCAAGAGATGGTACCTGCAAAGGGATGAAGGTGCTGGATCCAACAATTCAAGTACCTTTGAATTTTTTATCATGATTAGTTTGGCTATTAGTATTACAAGGATCTTTGATGCCACAAGACCTAGACTTTTGAAGAACTCTCCTGCTGAGGCCACATCTAGATGAGAGAAATCCAAGAAAATGCCATAAATGGTCAGAACTTTGTCCTCTGGAAGGAAAGCCATCTTTTCACTGTGTTTATCAAGCACCTCAGGAAAACAGGTCATTAAGAGGGTGTGAGGAAAGACTTTTGAAGGTTCATTTTGAAGCCCAGGTGAGAGAGGAGGAACACGACCTTGTTTAAATATTCCAAGCACCTGGATACAGAATCTGTATAAATCACTGAGTCATCTAAATAAGCAAATATCTGGATGCCTAGGTTTCTGCAATAGGCAACCACTGAGGCCAGACACTTCATAAACACTTGAGGTGCAGTAGATAACCCACAGGGTAATGGAGAAAACTGATAATGTAAGCTAGACACAGCAAATCTCAAAAATGTCCTCAAATTTGGAGTAATAGGAATGTGATGCTGAGCATCTTAAAAATCTAGAGCCACCATCAAACACTGGTCTGGAAGAAATGCTAGGACTGACTTTAAGGTGAGCACTTTGAATTTTGCAACTTTTACAAAAGTGTTTAGAAAGGACAAATTTAGGATGGGTCTCCAGGAGTACTTTTTTAGTTCTGAAAAGGTAATGGAGAAAAATATTCTGCCTTTGTATATCGCAGGCACTGCTTCTTTGGTCCCTGCTTCTTCCATGTGATGGAACACTGGAGGAAACAGCTCTGTCTGGTCTGGTGGGTGTGGGAGAATTTCCCTGAAATGGGGAAGATTTCCTATCCACTCTAATTATTCTCAGAACCCATTTCTCTGAGACTATTTGCATCCAGGTTGCAGGGTTAAGAGAAAACCTGGGGGAAGGAGGAGAAAGGCATCTCTGGCTATTGATAGAATGGGAGAAACCAAGCAGTTAATTTTAGGGTCTGAAGGACTGATAGAGGCATTCCAGATGGGTGACAGAGTAGACTTGGGCTGGGATACAGACCCCATGGTGGGTGCAATAAGTGAGGTCAGAGTAAGGGGAACCATACCTACTGAGGCCAAAATGGGACAATGAGGATTATGTTGGTCTTGCACCATGTAGCTTTCTTAATGAATTTTGTAAAAGGAGTATGATTGGAAAGGAGTAAAGGAGTCCTGGGGTGAAATGTGGACTACAGCATCTCTCAGTGACTGTCAGTGTTGACGGATGAGGGCAAAGTAACTCCTGCATTTGCTGTTTGGGTAGAAAGCAAAGAGATCACATCAATGTTGGCCCAGAGGCTAAAGATCTATGTCACCACTGTTTGTTTGAGAGACCACTTGTGAGGTAATAGGATACTCCTGCTCTACTTGCCTGCTAGGAATGTGCGTTGATATTAGAAAGTGGTGAGAAGACATCGCCCATTACCTGAATCACATGGCCTCCTGGCAAAGAGGATATGAATGTGTTCTACCCTGTCTTCTGATGTACCATACCACTGACAATCTGAATGAAAATCACACCCTTGGGTAGGAAGTTCTGAAAAGCCTGTAATGCTAGGAGGACTGCTCTCATCTCCAAGGCATTGATATGAAATTTGACCACTACAGATGACCAAGTCCCTTGGACAGTCTTCCCCTTGAAATGTCCCCCCACACACACTCTAGAAGGGAAGAGTCCATGGTGACTGTAACCTGGGGAACAAGTGGGCAAAAGGGTCTGCCCTCTGCTACTGACAGAGAAGTGATCCAGCAACTTATATGTTTTTTGCATACTTGAGTGAGGCAGATTCTGGTGTGAAGGGGATGAATGTTCTGTGACCACTGGACAGTCTCCACTGTAGTACTCTCATGTAGTATCTTGCTAATGGGACTAATGTAATAGTAGAAGCCATCAGAACTAAGAGACAGAGAATCAGTCTTGCCTGTGGTTGGGGGATGTCAAATTAGTCGAGAAGCTACGAATCTTAATGACCAGACTTTTGCAATGGGTAGTTTTGCAATTTGTTGAATCATGTCTATCTTGCATCTTATAATTCTATTTTCTGTGTGGGTGGCAGTATGCTCTTCATGTGGCTAACTGTTATCCCCAATTGGTCTGTAGGACAGAGAAGGAATGTCTAGTGTTGCAATAGTAGATTCTTGTTGGTAGCAGTTAGGAATCAATCATCTAAATATGGGAAGACTTGGATCCCCTGCAGTCATAGATGAACTGCTACCATTGTCATTATCTTGGTGAACACCTGGGGGGCTGTGGTGAGACTGAATAGCAGTGCTCCAAACCAGTAATTATTGGATCCTAGAGAAATGGAGGAATCTCTTGGATTGCCTTCAGATCTTGATGTGATAGTAGTCATCCAGGAGACTGACAGAGCACATCCAATCATCCTTTCTCAATAAAGGCAGTATGAACTGTACTGTGAACATTTGGAACTTTGTCTGTTTGATATAGTGATTTAGGTGCCTGAGATCCAAAACTGGTCTGAGGTCCCCTGTCTTCTTTGGAACTAAAAAGAACCAGGAACATATTCCGAATCCTAACTGATCTGGGAGGACAGGCTGGATGACTCTTTTGCTCAGCAACTTTAAGACTAGTGTTGCTGTGCATTCCAAATGACTGAGTAGTGCATTGGGAATCTTCAATCTTTTCTTTGGAGTTGACAAAAAGGGACTGATATGACCTCTAGTGATTATCCTTTGCAACCCATAAATCAGATGTTATGGTTTGCCAGGTTAAAGGGTATAAGGTAAAGAGTTGTCTCACTGCCTTCAGAGTTCAGCAGTGGGGCAACCATTTAGGAACATTATTAAGGTTTTTCACTGAGAACATCATGGAAATCTTGGTTCTGCAGTCCACTTCTACCTGTCAGTCTGTTCAAATTACCTCTACCTCTATCACGGGGAGGTCTATCTCCAGGAGTGTCATAGTGAAACTCCTATGATTTTTTGAACTAGATTTTCCTATTTCCCCTTTGATTCCTAGAAATGGATCACTGTGGAGTAGAAAAACAGATTCCCATAGTAGACAGGTTTTTACCATCTTGTTCACTCCTGATAAGCATTTCCTTTACCTTAGGTCCAAATAGAGTGGAGGCATTGTAGGATGCATTTATAAAGGACACATTGAAGCTTTTTGAGAAGTTTCACAGCTGCATACAGCCATGGCGACTCATGCTAATACTTATACCGGCTGCTATGGGCAATCTTCCATCTCTCTCAACTTTCTGATTTGAAAGCCTGCATTTGCACTTGTTTCTGTCCTGTAACTCGTCTAGTGCAGACACAGATTCTTAGTTTTAGCACTTAAATTTGCTTATTCATACTCAGCACTTGTTCAGAACTTGTAAACACTAAATAAGCTACTAATTACTATAGCACTCAATCTTCCTCATTACCTAAATGAAAACAGTTTTTAATACTTACTTTTCTCACTGGCGTTGAGAAAAACAGCTCTTGTACTCACTTTCCGCACTTATCTAGAGGAAAATAGTTTTTTATTCAGGCATGTCCAAGGGTCAGCTCCCAGTGTTCTCCCCTGTCTATCTGATGAATCTGGGCATCTTGAGGCAATGTAGAAATTGCCTCATGAACACAGACAACCCTCTCCTCCTATCACCCAACACTACAACCTGTGAGAGATGCACTTATCTAGCCAAACTGGAGGTAAAGCTCTCACCAACCAAGACTGAACCTGACAGTCATGAGGAGAAGATAAACATTTGCACCACACCACACTCATCAGATAGTCTCACTACGTCTACACCACCAAAATCCACACATAGAAACTCAAAAACATTCGCGGAGGCTCTCAATAATAATCTGCCTAAGCAACAGAGACCTCCAAAGCAGAAACACAAGCAACCTCCATCCCCCAACACAACTCAAATGACACATAGCCCACAGATTCAGTGTGCCACTCAAGCACAGCCAATAAGGCAAAACAACATACCCAACACACTAGTCATAGGTGACTCTATAGTCAGGCACACTGATGTCCCAGTCACCAGGCTAAACAAGGAGAAGGTTACTGTCAGCTGCCTGTCAGGTGCCAGGATCTGCCACATAACCCACGCACTCAGGTCACTCCACACCAAGTACAAATATGACTCTGTCATTGTCCATGTTGGTGTGAATGACCTGAGACGTACCTCCCTGCACTACATGAAAAGAGACATGGAAGAGCTCTGCGATCTTGTAGCCCAGGCAGGTATGACCCTAGCCCTGAGTAGCATTCTGCAATCGCCCAGAATGATACCGCAGTACAAGGACAAAATGACTGATTTCAACAATTGGCTAAGCTTCTGGTGTCATTCAAAGGGGATCCAGTATCTGTCTGCTTGGGATGACATGGTCGACAGACCACGATGCTTTGCCACAGATGGCCTGCACCTGTCGCCCCTAGGATTTCGGATACTGGCTAAGGCTCTTGCTGCCCCTATAGTGCCTTTTTTAGACCACCATAACAGGAACAGGTAAGCAAAACCTGAGGGTAATGCTACTCAATGCTAGAAGTCTAAATTTCAAAATGCACTCACTCAAGGTACTCCTTAAAATGGAGAACATCGATATCTGTGCAGTGACTGAGACCTGGTTCAAGGCTCCAGAGAGCACCCCTGCACTACCAGGCTATAACTCATACCACACTTTTCGGCCATCTAACCTGGACCAAAACACCAAAGGTGGGGGTGTGTCCATATTCATTAAGCATATCCACACGTCCAGGCTAGTTGCTCAGCATAATGCATCCGAGGTTATCCAAGTGCAACTAATTCTTGGCAAAACTGCAATCCAAATTGTAGCTTGCTACAGATCCCCCACAATGCCCCAGGATTCCCACTCCTCTTTTCTTGATGTACTGGAAAATATTAGGGTTCAACCAAACACCCTAATAATGGGTGACTTCAACTACCCCACCATTAACTGGGAAAACTACTCATGTACTAACTCCTTAGTGCAACGCTTTCTGAAATTCATAAACTCCAATGCCCTAGATCAACTTATCCACACCCCCACCAGGGGAAACAATATCCTAGACCTAGTCATTACCAACATGAGTGACCGGTGTTCCACACCTGAAGTCAACTCCTCATTGGTCCGATCCGACCATAAGCTAATCACCCTCGATATCCACATCCCACCCCCACCCTCCATTAAGGAAACCACAGTAAGAAATTTCCCCAAAGCCAACTTCATGCTTCTTAAGACAGAAGTAGTGAACTTCATGACACCCATGCAGATGGACAATACAGTTACAACTGCGGAATCCTACACAAATGTGCTCTATAAACACCTACATGAGTGCATGGATCATGCTATCCCAAACAGAACCAAGACGCTATCCTCCAAAAAAAGGAAGCCAATCTGGTGGTCCCCTGCCATAAACAAACTGTACAACAGAAGGAAGAAACTGTTGCAAAAGAGAGTAAAATCCCATGAGTGGAGGAGCTCCCTGGTCAGCCTCAGTAAGAAGCTGAGATCCCTTATAAGATCCTCCAAAGCCAGCTATGAAAATAAAATTGCCACTAATTCCAAGGACAGCCACAAAGCATTCTATAGCTATGTCAAGAATCTCAATGGCAAGACCCAGATCTGCTCTGAGTTACAGCACAAAGGCATAAAAATTACAGAACCAACTGATATTGCCAACATCCTGGCAGATAGGTTCAGTGCTAACTTTACCCTCCTACCCCCTAAAGGGCCCATATCTATACAGGAAGAATGCAGAGTCCCTGTAATCACAACTACGCAGGTGAAAGTTGCACTCTCTAAAGCCAAAAACACAGCATCCATGGGACCGGACAACATCCCAGGCTGCGTTTTACACGAACTTCAGAATGAACTGGCTCCCCACTTAAGCACCATGTTCAATAATAGTCTCGCATCAGGCTTTGTGCCCACTGAATGGTACACAGCAACAGTTATCCCACTCCACAAAGGGGGAGCCACCACTGATCCTGGGAACTATAGACCTATTAGCCTGACGAGCCTGGTCTGCAAAGCCATGGAACGTATCATCATGGAACTCATAAACAAAGACATTGGTAACCTCCAAACTCTGGATCCCACCCAGTTCGGGTTTGTGAAAGGCAGATCATGCCTCCTGAACCTGATCGACTTCTTTGAGGCAGTCACCAAAGCCGTAGATGAGGGTAAAGTGGTTCACACAGCCTATCTTGACCACGCCAAGGCTTTCGACACCATCCCCCATTCTGGAATTATAGCTAAACTCAATAAACTAGGCATAAATCCCTACGTCACAAGATGGGGTGCCAACTGGCTCACTGACAGAACCCACACTGTAAAAGTTGCAGACTCCAAATCTGACCTCAAACCAGTGACAAGTGGAGTACCACAGGGTTCCGTCCTGGGACCGCTCCTGTTTGGTATCTACTTCTCTGAAGTACAGGCTAACACAGAAGGCCTCTGGCTAATGAAGTTCGTAGATGACTGCAAACTAGGAGCCATAGTCAAGTCCCCAAATGATGTGAAGATCCTACAGAAGGGCCTCTCTGAGACAGATGCCTGGTGTCAGAGCCATGGCCTCAAGCTCAATGCCAAAAAGTGCAGTGTCATCCCCTTTGGTAAAAACTCTGTACCCATGAACTACCACATAGGCAGCAATCTACTTAACACCGAATGCGTGATAAGAGACCTTGGGACCCAGGTGGACAGTAGTCTCTCCTTTGATAGTCACATCGCCACAGTAGTCAGGAAGTCCTTCTACGTGGCACACCTCATCATAAAAGGGTTCTCGTCCAGGAAAAAAAGAGGTCATCATTACCCTCTACTCATCACTCATTAGACCCATTATAGAGTACAACGTCCCTTTGGAATGTATCTCACAAGACATCTGCAGCAGCTGGAAAGGCCACAGAAGTACCTCACAAAGAGGATTACTGGACTCAAACAAATGCCCTACACTGACCACCTCAAAAAACTCCAGCTTTACTCCGTAGCATATCGCCTACTCAGAGGTGATCTCTGCCTAACATATAAAGCTATGTCAAACCCAGAGCTGTTGGACATGCTACACCTAAAGAAATCCCAATCCCTCCGAGCTACACACTCTAGGGACCTAAACCTTGTCACCACAATAAACAGGACATGCTGGAGGGATAGATTCCTATCCCAAAGACTTCCCATACTCTGGAACAGGCTACCCATCTATGTCAAGCAAAGTTCTTCATTAGCACTCTTCAAGAAAAATCTTGATGAGTGTATGGGAAATAGGAAATACACCCCGGGGATCACTTCTGTGTCTCTGCTCGTCAGTGACACAGGAAAATAACTTTCTTGGGTGACGTAAGCCAGGGAACCTTGTTGGCTAGGCTTGCATAGGCCCTTGGGCCGATAGCCTAGTACCTACCTATGAACCTATGAACCTATGCTTCTGATGTGCTATCAGCTACATTTGATAGCGGTTGCATGGTCACATTTGATGTAGATTGTAAGGTAGACATGTGGGCATCCACTGTTTTTTGGACAGCTGATGTTAAGTTGGTCAAATGGGCTAGGTAGTTCAGCACTCGAACTGCAAAGCATAAGCCCATTTCCCTAGTCTGTCCAATGCTTTGGACTCTCCATTAGGGGGGATGGACAGAGGAACTTTCCTCTGATAGTTCTTTATTTGTGGCTGCTGCTACCACCATGGCATGTACTGGAGGGCCTTTGAACCAATATTTCCTCTCCTTTGTGGTGAGCAAGATTCTGTCCATTTTCTTAGGAATGGGCTCTGCCACATCAGGTTTCTTCCAAGCCTATTGAGCAACGGGGTCTATAAAGGTATCCGGAGGTTTGACTACTCAGGATGCCAATGGACCAGACCCAAAATCTTCAAAGAACTTGTCTCATCAGAAGGAGATTCGGTGGACCATCTCCCCCTCTGCTTCATCAGTTCTAGTATGTTCCCAAATGTGACATTCTTGGGAGGGGTCTTGGGGATCCTTCTTGTTCATCTAAATCCATGTCCTCCATGACAGACTCAGGAGAAGTGTCTATGTGCTTCTGTTTGCACTTTCTGTTTCATGGAATATGTCTCAGGGGATCTCATGGAGACATGTCAGAATCAGACAGAGAACTTGAACATCAAGCTGCCTCAAAGCTAATTAGCTCTGTCTGCCCCTGTTCACTTTCATCAAGATATTCCAGAAAAGGTGCTACTTGCACAGGAGTCCTAGGACCAAGCCAGCCCACTCTAGAAACAGAGGGAGATGTGATGACTCCCATTTCAACCTGGGCTTTCACAAAGGCTCCCAACATACATTTCCAATTTATGTCTAATGAACTCCAGACAGATCTTGAAGACCTAAGGGAGAAGGTTAAAGGAGGACACAAAGGAAGAAATGTTTAAGTTCTTGCTCTGAAGAGCAACTTCTAGCAGTCTTCTTGAGGAATGGTCTAGGATTACAGTAATCTCAGTATGAGATGGGCCCAGAACTAAGGAAATAGTTCCTGCTGCACCATCTCCATTCTCAGGACTTTAGATGAAACAGAAGGAGCTGGTGGAGCAACATGCAACCTCCTCTGTTTTTTGTCATTGTCCCATTTCTCATCCCTTCTTTTTGTACTTGTCCTGTGATGGAGAGGTCAAAAGTCCTTTTAGAATTAACTTATTTTTGTACTTTTGAATTTGTTGAGAGAGAGATCCAGGTTTGCCAGCACCGGACATACTAATTTGTGGGCATGCTGGTGCAGAATTTTGTGGCTGCAGTATTTATCTATGATCTAATAAAGCATAAAAATAGCCACAAAAGGCACAGCAAGAACAGTAGTAACAGCAACAACTACCATAATTACTGTCAAAAAGCAACAATTGTTTGGCTAGGCCGCAGTTATGTAGCTGAGAATGAGGGAATGAGATGTTCTTTTAAATATATATGACAGTAAGTTAGAAACAGAAGAAAACTGACAGTAAAACTAAAGGAAAATTTTCAAGGAATGGATTCAGCATTCATGAGCACTGGAGAGCATGTCTGTCTGTTTGGGTGACAAACAAGATCTGAGATTTACAAATGGACACAAGTGCATCATAAGAATAGAGAAGCTCTTGCATCTGGAGAAGCTGCAGTTCTTGGGTCAAATTCGCCTGATGACAAACTTCCCATCAGTTGAAGCGGATGGATGGGATTATGTAAGATCTAGGGGCTAAAAGATACATATATGCCCTCAAGGCCTCATTGCATATCTCAATGACTGCATCTGAATCACAAATACTGTTCCCCTGAAGCTGCTTTTGCGCAGAGAGTCCTGACCGATTTTACATAATCAGTTGGAGGGCAGCAGCGGTGGTGCAGTGGTTAGAGTTGCCGCATCACAGCAAGAGGTTCTCCGGTTTGATTCTCAGCTGGGGTGCCTTCTGTGCAGAGTCTGCATGTCCTCCCTGTGGTCACGTGGGCTTCATCCGGGAGCTCCGGTTTCCTCCCACATCCCAAAGACATGCAGTAGGTGGATTGGACACTCTAAATTGGCCCTAGGTGTGAGTGTGTGCGTGCGTATGTGAGTGTATGCGTGTGTGAGTGTGTGCGTGCGTGTGTGTCTGTGTGTGTGTGTGTGTGTGTGTGTGTGCCTTCTGTGGAAGGTTGGGTGCCGGGCTGTCTGTTCAACACCATAAAACTCCACTGCCAATCATGAGCGGACAGATGATCCGCTGTGGTGACCCCTAACCGGGAAAAGCCAAAAGAAGAAGAAGAAGGTGGAGATTCTTACGTTGCACTTGACCAGTTTCCAGGATCTCTAAACACATGTTTCAGTTTGACAATAAATGTCTTGCTTACATACTTACAAGGGGGCTTTCAAAAATAACTTAGTCATGGAAATATACTCCTGTTGGAAATTATGATCATATTCACATGTAACATTGTAGAAAAAAATCATGCACTGAGGATGTTGCTGCTGTCATAATGTTAGGTTCATGCATGTTGCTATTAAGTTTTTACTGGCATCTGAAAATTACTTGCAGTGTTCTCTGTCATGGCGGGAAAAGTGCAATAAAGAAATAATACATACAGTAAACTCACAGTTAACTGGAACTCAAGCAACCAGAAACAAAATCGAAGAAATACAGTACAATTTTAATGCGTTGCACTTTCTGTCACCCCCCCCCCCCACGGAAACATACCTTACGTTTTTAGAGTTTTAAAAAGGAAGATAGGAATAAATTCTCTCTCTCCCCAACATAAGAACAAGTCAAGCCAAACAAATAGTATAGGGTACAGTATTAGTCACGCCTATTATAAGCTGCGGTGGTGCAGCGGTAGCTTTGTTGCCTCACAGCAAGAAGTTCTCCCATTCGATTCTTGGCTGGAGTGCCTTCTGTGTGGAGTCTGTATGTCCTCCCCACGGTCGAGTGGTGTTCGAAAGACATGTGTAGAATGGGCGTTGAAGGCTGGGCATCGAGCTGGCACCTTGGCACCCTTAAAAATCTACTGCCAATCATTAGTGGACCGAAGGTCCGCTGTGGCGACAATTAGTCAGGCCTATTTTTAATAGTAACTCTCAAGCAACCAGAAACTACAGTTATCCGGCATCTACCAATCCCCATGGGTGCCAGTTAACTGAGAGTTTACTGTAAATCACTTTGTGACTAGTTATTGTACTGTTGTGCTTGAATGGGAAAAGCAAGATATAGTGGTACTGAACAGTTTAGCCCCCACTGCTCACATCTCACTTCTCATATGACTCAAGAAGGATTGTTTTTGCATTTTTGTGTAAGTTGGCGATGGATAAATTTGTGCCAGAAAAGTCACCAGGTTCAGACAGTGTTCCTGCTGAAGTAAGGAAGACAGAGGGAGATAAATTACTATGCATTAGGGAGAAATTATTTAGATCAAAATGAACCCCAGACTCATGAAAAGAAGGGACTATAGTGGTAATGCCAAAGGAAGGTAGACACTTAAGGGATCCCGGCTCACATAGACCTATTACTGTCTTGAACCATGATAATAAATTATTTATGACTATACTTGCTGTTAGACTAGTGAAAATATTGCTGGTACAATACATGATGATCAGTGTGGTTTCACTGAGAGTAGAAGGACTTTGGATAATATAATGACATTAACGGTGATGCATGTCATCAATCGCACTAGGAGGCCAGTTGTTGCTCTTGGTTTAGCTAGAGAAAAACCCTTTGATCATATAAAATGCATTTTTTGTTTGAGGTTTCTATGAGAGATGGGTATTCTACATCAGCTGGTGGATCTTTTAGCGTCTATATATTATGAGACAAGTGCACAAGTGAAATAAGCACTAGGAAGTTAAACTAACCAGAGGTACAAGGCAAGGTTGCCCACTTTCTCCTTTCACTTTGCAGTTTACCTAGAGCCATTAGCAGAGCAGATTAGAAGGCTGGAAATAGCAGGATATGGATTGGATCCCAGAGAACTAAAAACTGCACTGCATACAAATAGTATTGTATCAACTTTAAGGAATTTAGGAGGGATGCAACCAGGTCATTTTAATATCTACTTTTGGGCACATCTGTTGGTACAAGATAAATGTGTGAAAACCTAAGGTGATTAAGATTAACTTGGTAGGTAGTAGTAGCTCATCTGACTGACAGTAAAACAATTAGGAATAAGAAATTTTAGATTTTCACATGGTAATGAGGATTGCTAGAATGTTTAATCAGGGAACAAACAACCACTGGTGATGAGAAGAAGTGATAACAGGAAATCAGCTGCATACATGTTGGTAGTGCATTAAGTTGCAGGGATTCAGAAAAGGAATAGCTGAATTAATTTAGGGTGTGGTATGGGAGATGAGTGAATTATCTGAAACAAATTTTTCTTAGGTGTAAGGAGAAAATTTGGAAATTATTTTCAATGAAAGGTGGAATTGTTGGGAATTGTACTCCTAGTGGCAAAAAATAAATTACAAAATGTAGCACAGTCATTTTTGGTACAGAAGGCTGTGGGTTCCATTCCCATGCCAGGTAGATTGACTGCTGACACTGAAGTGCAGCTTGGGGGGGGTGCTGCAATCATAAGCACGAGATCTTTCAGATGAGACATTAAACTGAGCCTCCATCTACTTCAGTTGGTGGTAGCTCAGGCGGATGAAAAAGATCCCATTGCACCTATCAAACCAGTAGTGGAAGTTGCTTGATGCCCTGGCCAAATTTTCCCTAGTAGTAAAAATACCTCTGTGGTTCTCCCCTGAATAAAGGCTACTGGCCAAGTGGAAAATAAGGAAAGGGGAGGAAATAGTGCTGGTAGGAAGATCAGGTAGTTATACAGCATAAACCAAAAGAAACGGACTTGCTCGACGAAAGTATGATGGCACAAAACCCACAAAAAACGAGTATCCACCCGAATAATACTCAGCAAGGGTTTAAAAAAACAAATCCACAAAGCGTAAAAAAGACAGTATGAATTAAGCGCTTTCGTTTGGCTCCTGCCAAACTTTTTCAAAAACAGTTATACATCACTTCCTGTTGTTTAAATAGATTAAGTCAGTGATGTAAGCAGTTGAATTCATTCAAAAAATTAAAGAAATAACATGTCTTAAAATCTTTTAGCAATGTAGAACCAATACATAAAAATAATACTATAACAAACAGTGCAAGTACTGTCTCCGTAAGCAAAACGCTGAAATCTATGCTAAACAATTACTTGTATGGTTATCACAAATCTATTGTTCCAAAGGGACTACGAGTATGGAGATTCCCTACAGTTCTTATGGTTAATTCACCATTACACACAGATTTAATTAAATTGTTTGATAAATTCGGTATTGATTATATGAATTTAGTTATAGGTGATAACAAAAAGACAATTGATTTATTGACTGAAAAAGCTAATGAATTGAATTCCATTGTAAAAAATGATCCAGCTTTTAACAATAATGACTTTGATTACCATCGAATTTTTAAATCAATTGATGAAAAAATGAAGATTATAAAAGATAGAAAATTTAAAAAACTTGAACGTGATATCAATTCTTATGGTCAAGGTACAACGTATCCTGCACCCCCTTTGTCTCAACGATGGGGAGCGAAATTAACATCTAATGCTAGTGGAAACAGTAATAACATCAATAACTTTAACTATAATACCATGGGTGACGACAGTGAATTTGAGGAGAACACTTTTTTAGAGGCAGAGATGTTTCCACCCCTTCGGAGATCAGAAAATAGAAGTTATGTTCTTACCATAACGTTCCATGTTAGTTGTCTTCTTCTCGCCTTCTTCTTGCTGGATGGGTTCGGAGCCGACCTCGGCTCCGACTCGGCCACTCTAAAAGCTCGAGAGTTGGTTCCACCGGCTCGAGGCTCCCCTTATATCCCACAATGCTAGGCGTGAGTTACCTCAGATCTCGTTTGTAAGCTAACCCCAGCTTATAATAGTATCAGAATAACTATAAACAAAGTCCACCTCTAAAACCAGGGAGAAAGAAGGGTGACCTATATCCTCATCCAGGAAATATGCACAACAGCATATGCCTAATAAAAAGAGGTGGTAGAAAGAGAGGTCACAATCACAACTCCTCTAGGTCTGTCCAGGCCAGGGGGAAGGAGGGTGGGACGCAAGAAGAAGGCGAGAAGAAGACAACTAACATGGAACGTTATGGTAAGAACATAACTTCTATGTTAAGTTGTCTATCTCGCCTTCATTCTTGCTGGATGGGACCGCGTCCCTAGCACCTTGTCCCGGGTGGCCTAACGGAACAGACTCCTGAGAACAGTGGAACCAAAGTTAGCTCTATGCCTAGAAGCTAAATCCAACTTATAATGAGAAATGAAAGTGTGAGGAGTAGCCCAAGTAGCCGCTGCACAAATGGTGTCAATAGGCAGTCTGTCTTGGAAGGCTAAAGAAGTAGCCAAAGCTCTGGTGGAATGGGTCTTAGGTTTATTAGGCAGCTTTTGGTGTCTAATTTCATAAACAAAGGAAATCAGAGATGTAAGCCATCTAGATAATGATACCTTTGAAACTGAAAGTCCCTTTCTGCCTTCTGCATAGGAGACAAACAGTTGGTCAGATTTTCTGAATTGTTTTGTTCTATCCAAATAGTACCTCAACTGACGATGAACATCTAGCCAGTGTAATTTTGTTCAGACCTATTGGAATATTCTGGAAAAAGACAGGGAGGTCAATGCTTTGATTTAGATTTGGCGTCGAGACTACCTTAGGCAAAAAGGACGGGTTGGTTCGTAAGGATACCCTGTCCTTATGGAACAATAGATAAGGAGGTCGACAGCTGAGTGCATGAAGTTCTGAAACTCTTCTAGCTGAAGTAATAGCTACCAGAAAGAGAGTCTTCCATGATAGCAATTTTAACGAACAGGAGGCTGCAGGTTCGAAAGGGGAAGAATCAAAGAAGTAAGAACTAAATTTAGGTCCCAAGGAGAAGGAGGATTTCTTATAGGAGGTCTGAGAAGAAAAACTCCTTTCAAAAAGGCTTTGCAAAGCTTGTGGGACATTAAGGCAGACTCAGAAATACCCACATGAAAGTTAGAAATAGCTGCCAATTGAACTTTAAGAGTAGAAGGAGATGAACCTGTATGGAAGAGTTCAGCTAGAAAATCAAGGACTATTTGGATGGAAGCAGTGAAAGGATCTATGTCCCTTCCTTGAGCCCAATATGTGAAGCATTTCCACTTACTCAAATAAATCTTCCGAGTGGAAGATTTATGGGAAGCTATCAAAATATCTCGAACAGAGTGAGATAATTGAGGAAGCCTGGCTAAGGTTGGAACTGGAGGAACCAAGCAGTGAGGTTCAGAGAGGGGAGGGAGTGATGAAACTGACCCGAATGATGGATCAAAAGATCTGGAACTAGGTCCAGATGCCAAGGTCGCTCCAATAGAAATTGATGTAGAAAGGGGAACCACACCTGTCGAGGCCAGTAAGGAGCAATGAGGATCAACGAGGCCTTCTGAGCGATAGCTTTCTGTATCACTTGAGAGATTAGTGGGAAGGGAGGAAATGCATACAGAAGTCCCGGGCCAAACTTGGACTAAGCGTCTCTGCTGGATTGGCCTGGTAAAGGGAATAGAGTGAAATAATCTCTGCACTTGCTGTTTTGGGGAGTAGCAAAAGATCGCAGCAAGGCTGACCCACTTGAGAAAAATTTCTCTCACAACAGAGTCTTTCAGAGACCACTCGTGAGGCATGAGGATAGCTCTGCTCAACTTGTCCGCGATTTGTTTGGACTTCCCGGGGATGTGCGTTGCTATCAGAATCCGCTGAGCAGTAATCGCCGATTTGCACAATCTGAGAGCTTCTCGACACAGGGTAGGACCTGGTTCCGCCTTGTTTGTTGATCTACCACACTACAGACATATTGTCTGTCTGGATTACAATAGTTCGCAAGGGAAGAGAGTCTTGAAGGGCTTGCAATGCTAAAAGCACTGCTCTCATCTCCAGAACATTTATGTGCAAGTGGCATTCGTCTGGTTGCCATGTGCCCTGGACCGTCCTGCCCTGATAATGCTCCCCCCACCCGATCAGGAGGCGTCCGTTGTCAGAGTAGCAACCGGAGGGAGGAACAAAGGGTCTTCCCAATAAGAGCTGAGGGAAAGACATCCACCACATGAGATGATTTCTGCACGCCTGCGTGATCATAATGGTGTGGGACATTGGAAGTTGCTGGTATGACCATTGAGTAAAGAGCATCCATTGAAGGATTCTCATGTGGTATCTGGCTAATGGAAGCAGAGGTATGGCCGCCGCCATAATTCCCAACACTTTCAGAACTAACCTGGCTTTGATTCTGTTGTTGTTGAAAAGGAGTGAGACCAGTTTGTGTATGTCTGTTATTCTCTGATCTGTTAGTCTCGCAAACATGTCTACTGTGTCTAGATTTGCGCCTATGAAGATAATAGTACGACAAGGCGACAAAACAGACTTTTCGCAATTTATTGAAATGCCTAACTTTTGACAAATGCGAAAAGTGTAATCCCTGGCCATCAGAAGGAGATGCTTGGTGGGAGCTGTGAGGAGCCAGTCGTCCAAATAAGGAAACACCTGGAATCCTTGTCGTCTCAGGTGAGAAGCTACCACTGCCACGCATTTGGTAAACACCGGGGCAGTGGTGAGACCAAAGGGCAGGGCCCTGAATTGAAAATGACTGGTTCCCAGCCTGAAGCGGAGGAATCTTCTGGAGCGTCTGTTCATTTTTATGTGATAGTACGCATCCTGAAGGTCTATAGAGCACATCCAGTTTCCTTTTCCCAATAGGGGAAGGATGGACTGCAAGCGTGACCATCCGAAATCTTGTTTTCTTGACTGATCTGTTCAAGATACTGAGATCCAAAATTGGTCTCCAGTCCCCTGTCTGCTTGGGATGACATGGTCGACAGACCACGATGCTTTGCCACAGATGGCCTGCACCTGTCGCCCCTAGGATTTCGGATACTGGCTAAGGCTCTTGCTGCCCCTATAGTGCCTTTTTTAGACCACCATAACAGGAACAGGTAAGCAAAACCTGAGGGTAATGCTACTCAATGCTAGAAGTCTAAATTTCAAAATGCACTCACTCAAGGTACTCCTTAAAATGGAGAACATCGATATCTGTGCAGTGACTGAGACCTGGTTCAAGGCTCCAGAGAGCACCCCTGCACTACCAGGCTATAACTCATACCACACTTTTCGGCCATCTAACCTGGACCAAAACACCAAAGGTGGGGGTGTGTCCATATTCATTAAGCATATCCACACGTCCAGGCTAGTTGCTCAGCATAATGCATCCGAGGTTATCCAAGTGCAACTAATTCTTGGCAAAACTGCAATCCAAATTGTAGCTTGCTACAGATCCCCCACAATGCCCCAGGATTCCCACTCCTCTTTTCTTGATGTACTGGAAAATATTAGGGTTCAACCAAACACCCTAATAATGGGTGACTTCAACTACCCCACCATTAACTGGGAAAACTACTCATGTACTAACTCCTTAGTGCAACGCTTTCTGAAATTCATAAACTCCAATGCCCTAGATCAACTTATCCACACCCCACCAGGAAACAATATCCTAGACCTAGTCATTACCAATATGAGTGACCGGTGTTCCACACCTGAAGTCAACTCCTCATTGGTCCGATCCGACCATAAGCTAATCACCCTCGATATCCACATCCCACCCCCACCCTCCATTAAGGAAACCACAGTAAGAAATTTCCCCAAAGCCAACTTCATGCTTCTTAAGACAGAAGTAGTGAACTTCATGACACCCATGCAGATGGACAATACAGTTACAACTGCGGAATCCTACACAAATGTGCTCTATAAACACCTACATGAGTGCATGGATCATGCTATCCCAAACAGAACCAAGACGCTATCCTCCAAAAAGGAAGCCAATCTGGTGGTCCCCTGCCATAAACAAACTGTACAACAGAAGGAAGAAACTGTTGCAAAAGAGAGTAAAATCCCATGAGTGGAGGAGCTCCCTGGTCAGCCTCAGTAAGAAGCTGAGATCCCTTATAAGATCCTCCAAAGCCAGCTATGAAAATAAAATTGCCACTAATTCCAAGGACAGCCACAAAGCATTCTATAGCTATGTCAAGAATCTCAATGGCAAGACCCAGATCTGCTCTGAGTTACAGCACAAAGGCATAAAATTACAGAACCAACTGATATTGCCAACATCCTGGCAGATAGGTTCAGTGCTAACTTTACCCTCCTACCCCCTAAAGGGCCCATATCTATACAGGAAGAATGCAGAGTCCCTGTAATCACAACTACATGGTGAAAGTTGCACTCTCTAAAGCCAAAAACACAGCATCCATGGGACGGACAACATCCCAGGCTGCGTTTTACACGAACTTCAGAATGAACTGGCTCCCCACTTAAGCACCATGTTCAATAATAGTCTCGCATCAGGCTTTGTGCCCACTGAATGGTACACAGCAACAGTTATCCCACTCCACAAAGGGGGAGCCACCACTGATCCTGGGAACTATAGACCTATTAGCCTGACGAGCCTGGTCTGCAAAGCCATGGAACGTATCATCATGGAACTCATAAACAAAGACATTGGTAACCTCCAAACTCTGGATCCCACCCAGTTCGGGTTTGTGAAAGGCAGATCATGCCTCCTGAACCTGATCGACTTCTTTGAGGCAGTCACCAAAGCCGTAGATGAGGGTAAAGTGGTTCACACAGCCTATCTTGACCACGCCAAGGCTTTCGACACCATCCCCCATTCTGGAATTATAGCTAAACTCAATAAACTAGGCATAAATCCCTACGTCACAAGATGGGGTGCCAACTGGCTCACTGACAGAACCCACACTGTAAAAGTTGCAGACTCCAAATCTGACCTCAAACCAGTGACAAGTGGAGTACCACAGGGTTCCGTCCTGGGACCGCTCCTGTTTGGTATCTACTTCTCTGAAGTACAGGCTAACACAGAAGGCCTCTGGCTAATGAAGTTCGTAGATGACTGCAAACTAGGAGCCATAGTCAAGTCCCCAAATGATGTGAAGATCCTACAGAAGGGCCTCTCTGAGACAGATGCCTGGTGTCAGAGCCATGGCCTCAAGCTCAATGCCAAAAAGTGCAGTGTCATCCCCTTTGGTAAAAACTCTGTACCCATGAACTACCACATAGGCAGCAATCTACTTAACACCGAATGCGTGATAAGAGACCTTGGGACCCAGGTGGACAGTAGTCTCTCCTTTGATAGTCACATCGCCACAGTAGTCAGGAAGTCCTTCTACGTGGCACACCTCATCATAAAAGGGTTCTCGTCCAGGAAAAAAGAGGTCATCATTACCCTCTACTCATCACTCATTAGACCCATTATAGAGTACAACGTCCCTTTTGGAATGTACCTCACAAGACATCTGCAGCAGCTGGAAAGGCCACAGAAGTACCTCACAAAGAGGATTACTGGACTCAAACAAATGCCCTACACTGACCACCTCAAAAAACTCCAGCTTTACTCCGTAGCATATAACCTACTCAGAGGTGATCTCTGCCTAACATATAAAGCTATGTCAAACCCAGAGCTGTTGGACATGCTACACCTAAAGAAATCCCAATCCCTCCGAGCTACACACTCTAGGGACCTAAACCTTGTCACCACAATAAACAGGACATGCTGGAGGGATAGATTCCTATCCCAAAGACTTCCCATACTCTGGAACAGGCTACCCATCTATGTCAAGCAAAGTTCTTCATTAGCACTCTTCAAGAAAAATCTTGATGAGTGTATGGGAAATAGGAAATACACCCCGGGGATCACTTCTGTGTCTCTGCTCGTCAGTGACACAGGAAAATAACTTTCTTGGGTGGCGTAAGCCAGGGAACCTTGTTGGCTAGGCTTGCATAGGCCCTTGGGCCGATAGCCTAGTACCTACCTATGAACCTATGAACCTATGCTTCTGATGTGCTATCAGCTACATTTGATAGCGGTTGCATGGTCACATTTGATGTAGATTGTAAGGTAGACATGTGGGCATCCACTGTTTTTTGGACAGCTGATGTTAAGTTGGTCAAATGGGCTAGGTAGTTCAGCACTCGAACTGCAAAGCATAAGCCCATTTCCCTAGTCTGTCCAATGCTTTGGACTCTCCATTAGGGGGGATGGACAGAGGAACTTTCCTCTGATAGTTCTTTATTTGTGGCTGCTGCTACCACCATGGCATGTACTGGAGGGCCTTTGAACCAATATTTCCTCTCCTTTGTGGTGAGCAAGATTCTGTCCATTTTCTTAGGAATGGGCTCTGCCACATCAGGTTTCTTCCAAGCCTATTGAGCAACGGGGTCTATAAAGGTATCCGGAGGTTTGACTACTCAGGATGCCAATGGACCAGACCCAAAATCTTCAAAGAACTTGTCTCATCAGAAGGAGATTCGGTGGACCATCTCCCCCTCTGCTTCATCAGTTCTAGTATGTTCCCAAATGTGACATTCTTGGGAGGGGTCTTGGGGATCCTTCTTGTTCATCTAAATCCATGTCCTCCATGACAGACTCAGGAGAAGTGTCTATGTGCTTCTGTTTGCACTTTCTGTTTCATGGAATATGTCTCAGGGGATCTCATGGAGACATGTCAGAATCAGACAGAGAACTTGAACATCAAGCTGCCTCAAAGCTAATTAGCTCTGTCTGCCCCTGTTCACTTTCATCAAGATATTCCAGAAAAGGTGCTACTTGCACAGGAGTCCTAGGACCAAGCCAGCCCACTCTAGAAACAGAGGGAGATGTGATGACTCCCATTTCAACCTGGGCTTTCACAAAGGCTCCCAACATACATTTCCAATTTATGTCTAATGAACTCCAGACAGATCTTGAAGACCTAAGGGAGAAGGTTAAAGGAGGACACAAAGGAAGAAATGTTTAAGTTCTTGCTCTGAAGAGCAACTTCTAGCAGTCTTCTTGAGGAATGGTCTAGGATTACAGTAATCTCAGTATGAGATGGGCCCAGAACTAAGGAAATAGTTCCTGCTGCACCATCTCCATTCTCAGGACTTTAGATGAAACAGAAGGAGCTGGTGGAGCAACATGCAACCTCCTCTGTTTTTTGTCATTGTCCCATTTCTCATCCCTTCTTTTTGTACTTGTCCTGTGATGGAGAGGTCAAAAGTCCTTTTAGAATTAACTTATTTTTGTACTTTTGAATTTGTTGAGAGAGAGATCCAGGTTTGCCAGCACCGGACATACTAATTTGTGGGCATGCTGGTGCAGAATTTTGTGGCTGCAGTATTTATCTATGATCTAATAAAGCATAAAAATAGCCACAAAAGGCACAGCAAGAACAGTAGTAACAGCAACAACTACCATAATTACTGTCAAAAAGCAACAATTGTTTGGCTAGGCCGCAGTTATGTAGCTGAGAATGAGGGAATGAGATGTTCTTTTAAATATATATGACAGTAAGTTAGAAACAGAAGAAAACTGACAGTAAAACTAAAGGAAAATTTTCAAGGAATGGATTCAGCATTCATGAGCACTGGAGAGCATGTCTGTCTGTTTGGGTGACAAACAAGATCTGAGATTTACAAATGGACACAAGTGCATCATAAGAATAGAGAAGCTCTTGCATCTGGAGAAGCTGCAGTTCTTGGGTCAAATTAAGCCTGATGACAAACTTCCCATCAGTTGAAGCGGATGGATGGGATTATGTAAGATCTAGGGGCTAAAAGATACATATATGCCCTCAAGGCCTCATTGCATATCTCAATGACTGCATCTGAATCACAAATACTGTTCCCCTGAAGCTGCTTTTGCAGAGAGTCCTGACCGATTTTACATAATCAGTTGGAGGGCAGCAGCGGTGGTGCAGTGGTTAGAGTTGCCGCATCACAGCAAGAGGTTCTCCGGTTTGATTCTCAGCTGGGGTGCCTTCTGTGCAGAGTCTGCATGTCCTCCCTGTGGTCACGTGGGCTTCATCCGGGAGCTCCGGTTTCCTCCCACATCCCAAAGACATGCAGTAGGTGGATTGGACACTCTAAATTGGCCCTAGGTGTGAGTGTGTGCGTGCGTATGTGAGTGTATGCGTGTGTGAGTGTGTGCGTGCGTGTGTGTCTGTGTGTGTGTGTGTGTGTGTGTGTGTGTGCCTTCTGTGGAAGGTTGGGTGCCGGGCTGTCTGTTCAACACCATAAAACTCCACTGCCAATCATGAGCGGACAGATGATCCGCTGTGGTGACCCCTAACCGGGAAAAGCCAAAAGAAGAAGAAGAAGGTGGAGATTCTTACGTTGCACTTGACCAGTTTCCAGGATCTCTAAACACATGTTTCAGTTTGACAATAAATGTCTTGCTTACATACTTACAAGGGGGCTTTCAAAAATAACTTAGTCATGGAAATATACTCCTGTTGGAAATTATGATCATATTCACATGTAACATTGTAGAAAAAAATCATGCACTGAGGATGTTGCTGCTGTCATAATGTTAGGTTCATGCATGTTGCTATTAAGTTTTTACTGGCATCTGAAAATTACTTGCAGTGTTCTCTGTCATGGCGGGAAAAGTGCAATAAAGAAATAATACATACAGTAAACTCACAGTTAACTGGAACTCAAGCAACCAGAAACAAAATCGAAGAAATACAGTACAATTTTAATGCGTTGCACTTTCTGTCACCCCCCCCCCACGGAAACATACCTTACGTTTTTAGAGTTTTAAAAAGGAAGATAGGAATAAATTCTCTCTCTCCCCAACATAAGAACAAGTCAAGCCAAACAAATAGTATAGGGTACAGTATTAGTCACGCCTATTATAAGCTGCGGTGGTGCAGCGGTAGCTTTGTTGCCTCACAGCAAGAAGTTCTCCCATTCGATTCTTGGCTGGAGTGCCTTCTGTGTGGAGTCTGTATGTCCTCCCCACGGTCGAGTGGTGTTCGAAAGACATGTGTAGAATGGGCGTTGAAGGCTGGGCATCGAGCTGGCACCTTGGCACCCTTAAAAATCTACTGCCAATCATTAGTGGACCGAAGGTCCGCTGTGGCGACAATTAGTCAGGCCTATTTTTAATAGTAACTCTCAAGCAACCAGAAACTACAGTTATCCGGCATCTACCAATCCCCATGGGTGCCAGTTAACTGAGAGTTTACTGTAAATCACTTTGTGACTAGTTATTGTACTGTTGTGCTTGAATGGGAAAAGCAAGATATAGTGGTACTGAACAGTTTAGCCCCCACTGCTCACATCTCACTTCTCATATGACTCAAGAAGGATTGTTTTTGCATTTTTTGTGTAAGTTGGCGATGGATAAATTTGTGCCAGAAAAGTCACCAGGTTCAGACAGTGTTCCTGCTGAAGTAAGGAAGACAGAGGGAGATAAATTACTATGCATTAGGGAGAAATTATTTAGATCAAAAATGAACCCCAGACTCATGAAAAGAAGGGACTATAGTGGTAATGCCAAAGGAAGGTAGACACTTAAGGGATCCCGGCTCACATAGACCTATTACTGTCTTGAACCATGATAATAAATTATTTATGACTATACTTGCTGTTAGACTAGTGAAAATATTGCTGGTACAATACATGATGATCAGTGTGGTTTCACTGAGAGTAGAAGGACTTTGGATAATATAATGACATTAACGGTGATGCATGTCATCAATCGCACTAGGAGGCCAGTTGTTGCTCTTGGTTTAGCTAGAGAAAAACCCTTTGATCATATAAAATGCATTTTTTGTTTGAGGTTTCTATGAGAGATGGGTATTCTACATCAGCTGGTGGATCTTTTAGCGTCTATATATTATGAGACAAGTGCACAAGTGAAATAAGCACTAGGAAGTTAAACTAACCAGAGGTACAAGGCAAGGTTGCCCACTTTCTCCTTTCACTTTGCAGTTTACCTAGAGCCATTAGCAGAGCAGATTAGAAGGCTGGAAATAGCAGGATATGGATTGGATCCCAGAGAACTAAAACTGCACTGCATACAAATAGTATTGTATCAACTTTAAGGAATTTAGGAGGGATGCAACCAGGTCATTTTAATATCTACTTTTGGGCACATCTGTTGGTACAAGATAAATGTGTGAAAACCTAAGGTGATTAAGATTAACTTGGTAGGTAGTAGTAGCTCATCTGACTGACAGTAAAACAATTAGGAATAAGAAATTTTAGATTTTCACATGGTAATGAGGATTGCTAGAATGTTTAATCAGGGAACAAACAACCACTGGTGATGAGAAGAAGTGATAACAGGAAATCAGCTGCATACATGTTGGTAGTGCATTAAGTTGCAGGGATTCAGAAAAGGAATAGCTGAATTAATTTAGGGTGTGGTATGGGAGATGAGTGAATTATCTGAAACAAATTTTTTCTTAGGTGTAAGGAGAAAATTTGGAAATTATTTTCAATGAAAGGTGGAATTGTTGGGAATTGTACTCCTAGTGGCAAAAAATAAATTACAAAATGTAGCACAGTCATTTTTGGTACAGAAGGCTGTGGGTTCCATTCCCATGCCAGGTAGATTGACTGCTGACACTGAAGTGCAGCTTGGGGGGGGTGCTGCAATCATAAGCACGAGATCTTTCAGATGAGACATTAAACTGAGCCTCCATCTACTTCAGTTGGTGGTAGCTCAGGCGGATGAAAAAGATCCCATTGCACCTATCAAACCAGTAGTGGAAGTTGCTTGATGCCCTGGCCAAATTTTCCCTAGTAGTAAAAATACCTCTGTGGTTCTCCCCTGAATAAAGGCTACTGGCCAAGTGGAAAATAAGGAAAGGGGAGGAAATAGTGCTGGTAGGAAGATCAGGTAGTTATACAGCATAAACCAAAAGAAACGGACTTGCTCGACGAAAGTATGATGGCACAAAACCCACAAAAAACGAGTATCCACCCGAATAATACTCAGCAAGGGTTTAAAAAAACAAATCCACAAAGCGTAAAAAAGACAGTATGAATTAAGCGCTTTCGTTTGGCTCCTGCCAAACTTTTTCAAAAACAGTTATACATCACTTCCTGTTGTTTAAATAGATTAAGTCAGTGATGTAAGCAGTTGAATTCATTCAAAAAATTAAAGAAATAACATGTCTTAAAATCTTTTAGCAATGTAGAACCAATACATAAAAATAATACTATAACAAACAGTGCAAGTACTGTCTCCGTAAGCAAAACGCTGAAATCTATGCTAAACAATTACTTGTATGGTTATCACAAATCTATTGTTCCAAAGGGACTACGAGTATGGAGATTCCCTACAGTTCTTATGGTTAATTCACCATTACACACAGATTTAATTAAATTGTTTGATAAATTCGGTATTGATTATATGAATTTAGTTATAGGTGATAACAAAAAGACAATTGATTTATTGACTGAAAAAGCTAATGAATTGAATTCCATTGTAAAAAATGATCCAGCTTTTAACAATAATGACTTTGATTACCATCGAATTTTTAAATCAATTGATGAAAAAATGAAGATTATAAAAGATAGAAAATTTAAAAAACTTGAACGTGATATCAATTCTTATGGTCAAGGTACAACGTATCCTGCACCCCCTTTGTCTCAACGATGGGGAGCGAAATTAACATCTAATGCTAGTGGAAACAGTAATAACATCAATAACTTTAACTATAATACCATGGGTGACGACAGTGAATTTGAGGAGAACACTTTTTTAGAGGCAGAGATGTTTCCACCCCTTCAGAGATCAGAAAATAGAAGTTATGTTCTTACCATAACGTTCCATGTTAGTTGTCTTCTTCTCGCCTTCTTCTTGCTGGATGGGTTCGGAGCCGACCTCGGCTCCGACTGCCACTCTAAAAGCTCGAGAGTTGGTTCCACCGGCTCGAGGCTCCCCTTATATCCCACAATGCTAGGCATGAGTTACCTCAGATCTCGTTTGTAAGCTAACCCCAGCTTATAATAGTATCAGAATAACTATAAACAAAGTCCACCTCTAAAACCAGGGAGAAAGAAGGGTGACCTATATCCTCATCCAGGAAATATGCACAACAGCATATGCCTAATAAAAGAGGTGGTAGAAAGAGAGGTCACAATCACAACTCCTCTAGGTCTGTCCAGGCCAGGGGAAGGAGGGTGGGGCCTAAGAAGAAGCGAGAAGAAGACAACTAACATGGAACGTTATGGTAAGAACATAACTTCTATGTTAAGTTGTCTATCTCGCCTTCATTCTTGCTGGATGGGACCGCGTCCCTAGCACCTTGTCCCGGGTGGCCTAACGGAACAGACTCCTGAGAACAGTGGAACCAAAGTTAGCTCTATGCCTAGAAGCTAAATCCAACTTATAATGAGAAATGAAAGTGTGAGGAGTAGCCCAAGTAGCCGCTGCACAAATGGTGTCAATAGGCAGTCTGTCTTGGAAGGCTAAAGAAGTAGCCAAAGCTCTGGTGGAATGGGCCTTAGGTTTATTAGGCAGCTTTTGGTGTCTAATTTCATAAACAAAGGAAATCAGAGATGTAAGCCATCTAGATAATGATACCTTTGAAACTGAAAGTCCCTTTCTGCCTTCTGCATAGGAGACAAACAGTTGGTCAGATTTTCTGAATTGTTTTGTTCTATCCAAATAGTACCTCAACTGACGATGAACATCTAGCCAGTGTAATTTTTGTTCAGACCTATTGGAATATTCTGGAAAAAAAAACAGGAGGTCAATGCTTTGATTTAGATTTGACGTCGAGACTACCTTAGGCAAAAAGGACGGGTTGGTTCGTAAGGATACCCTGTCCTTATGGAACAATAGATAAGGAGGTCGACAGCTGAGTGCATGAAGTTCTGAAACTCTTCTAGCTGAAGTAATAGCTACCAGAAAGAGAGTCTTCCATGATAGCAATTTTAACGAACAGGAGGCTGCAGGTTCGAAAGGGGAAGAATCAAAGAAGTAAGAACTAAATTTAGGTCCCAAGGAGAAGGAGGATTTCTTATAGGAGGTCTGAGAAGAAAAACTCCTTTCAAAAAGGCTTTGCAAAGCTTGTGGGACATTAAGGCAGACTCAGAAATACCCACATGAAAGTTAGAAATAGCTGCCAATTGAACTTTAAGAGTAGAAGGAGATGAACCTGTATGGAAGAGTTCAGCTAGAAAATCAAGGACTATTTGGATGGAAGCAGTGAAAGGATCTATGTCCCTTCCTTGAGCCCAATATGTGAAGCATTTCCACTTACTCAAATAAATCTTCCGAGTGGAAGATTTATGGGAAGCTATCAAAATATCTCGAACAGAGTGAGATAATTGAGGAAGCCTGGCTAAGGTTGGAACTGGAGGAACCAAGCAGTGAGGTTCAGAGAGGGGAGGGAGTGATGAAACTGACCCGAATGATGGATCAAAAGATCTGGAACTAGGTCCAGATGCCAAGGTCGCTCCAATAGAAATTGATGTAGAAAGGGGAACCACACCTGTCGAGGCCAGTAAGGAGCAATGAGGATCAACGAGGCCTTCTGAGCGATAGCTTTCTGTATCACTTGAGAGATTAGTGGGAAGGGAGGAAATGCATACAGAAGTCCCCGGGGCCAAACTTGGACTAGAGCGTCTCTGCTGGATTGGCCTGGTAAAGGGAATAGAGTGAAATAATCTCTGCACTTGCTGTTTTGGGGAGTAGCAAAAAGATCGCAGCAAGGCTGACCCCACTTGAGAAAAATTTCTCTCACAACAGAGTCTTTCAGAGACCACTCGTGAGGCATGAGGATAGCTCTGCTCAACTTGTCCGCGATTTGATTGGACTTCCCGGGGATGTGCGTTGCTATCAGAAACCGCTGAGAAGAAATCGCCCATTGCCACAATCTGAGAGCTTCTCGACACAGGGGGTAGGACCTGGTTCCGCCTTGTTTGTTGATGTACCACACTACAGACATATTGTCTGTCTGGATTGCAATCGTTCCCAAGGGAAGAGAGTCTTGAAGGGCTTGCAATGCTAAAAGCACTGCTCTCATCTCCAGAACATTTATGTGCAAGTGGCATTCGTCTGGTTGCCATGTGCCCTGGACCGTCCTGCCCTGATAATGCTCCCCCCACCCGATCAGGGAGGCGTCCGTTGTCAGAGTAGCAACCGGAGGGGGAGGAACAAAGGGTCTTCCCAATAAGAGCTGAGGGAAAGACATCCACCACATGAGATGATTTCTGCACGCCTGCGTGATCATAATGGTGTGGGACATTGGAAGTTGCTGGTATGACCATTGAGTAAAGAGCATCCATTGAAGGATTCTCATGTGGTATCTGGCTAATGGAAGCAGAGGTATGGCCGCCGCCATAATTCCCAACACTTTCAGAACTAACCTGGCTTTGATTCTGTTGTTGTTGAAAAGGAGTGAGACCAGTTTGTGTATGTCTGTTATTCTCTGATCTGTTAGTCTCGCAGACATGTCTACTGTGTCTAGATTTGCGCCTATGAAGATAATAGTACGACAAGGCGACAAAACAGACTTTTCGCAATTTATTGAAATGCCTAACTTTTGACAAATGCGAAAAGTGTAATCCCTGGCCATCAGAAGGAGATGCTTGGTGGGAGCTGTGAGGAGCCAGTCGTCCAAATAAGGAAACACCTGGAATCCTTGTCGTCTCAGGTGAGAAGCTACCACTGCCACGCATTTGGTAAACACCGGGGCAGTGGTGAGACCAAAGGGCAGGGCCCTGAATTGAAAATGAGAGGTTCCCAGCCCGAAGCGGAGGAAGCTTCTGGAGCGTCTGTTCATTTTATGTGATAGTACGCATCCTGAAGGTCTATAGAGCACATCCAGTTTCCTTTTCCCAATAGGGGAAGGATGGACTGCAGCGTGACCATCCGAAATCTTGTTTTCTTGACTGATCTGTTCAAGATACTGAGATCCAAAATTGGTCTCCAGTCCCCTGTTTTCTTTGGAACTAAAAGAACCTTGAGTAGATTCCGGATCCTTGCTGGTCTGCTGGAACTGGCTGAATTGCTCTTTTCGCAAGCAGCTTTGAAATTTCCAAAACCGCTAGATCCCTTTGAGCGGGTGGAACATCTGGAAGGGATTTTTTTGATTGGTTTGGAATGCGAAGAAAGGGAATGGAATAGCCTTCGAAATGATGGACTGTACCCATTTGTCTTGAGTCAGGGATAGCCAGGCTTCTGGGTACAGTGACAATCTTCCCCGGACTGCCTCCGAAGGTGGGCAGTCGGGCAACACCTCAGGGATGCTGAAAGGGATTATCAGAGAAGGCTTCTCGATTGCCCTGGTTCTGCGAACCCCCCCTGCCTCGAGGGCGACGTCTACCATTGTTATTCCGCCTCTGCCTCTGGCGGGGAACCGACTTTGTGCGTCAGGCGAAGTCCCTTGAGATTGTTTACGGAACCACATTTTCCCACTTTTCTGGCCTTTGGGGTAAGGCCTAGAAGGAGTAGAAAAACGGACTCCGACGGCAGAAAGAGTCTTGCCATCAGTCTCGCACCTTGTCAAGGTTTCTTTCACTTGAGGACCAAAGAGAGATGATCCATCGAATGGGGAATTAGTGAAAGACGTTTTAAAGGGGTCCGCAAAATTGCATAGCCGCATCCAGGCATGCCTACGTAAGGCCACACCTGTCCCTGCGGCCCTGCTCGCTCCATCAGCCGCATAAGAAAGGAGGCGCATGGAGGAGTTAGCTATGGAGTTCAGGGTAGCCAGCTGAGTGTTCATCTTATCTTGAAAACCCGCAGCTGAGGGATCCTTCAACATGCCACTCGCTTCTTTGATCAAGTCCCTTTGAAGATGAGTAAAATGGCATAGGTAGTTCAGCGAACGCATAGCAAATGTCGCTGACGAGAACATCCGCTTCCCGTACCTGTCCATGGACCTAGATTCCTTGTTAGGTGGATGGACAGGTACTGAAGGATCAGCTAGTTCCTTCTTAGTGGCAGCAGCAACCACCATAGCATCCACAGATACTCCTTTTGTCAAGAACTGTTTGTCTGCTGGTGCCGTTATGAATTTTGAGCGTCTCCTGGGAGTGGGGTCCACTGAATCAGGAGCCGTCCATGCCTTTTTAGCTACCACCTGCATGAGGGGGTCAAGGGAAGACACCCAGGAGGTGGAAGGACGAGAGCCAAACGCCTCAAGGTACACAGATTCATCCTCCGAAGGGTTGAGGGCTGGCCAATTTCCCCTCTGTTTGAGGATTTCTAGAATGTCTGCAAAAGAGACATCTTCAGAAGGGGAATGGGGGGAACCCTCGGAATCCTCTAAATCTGTGTCAGAGGTGACGGACTCAGGTGAGTCAATGTGTTTCCTCTTACACTTTCTCTTCCGAGGGGGCTCTTCTGCCAAATCAGGAGAGGCCTCGGAAGAGGATGAGATCCCCACAGGGGGTTCCTGAGGAGCTGGCTCTCTGTGGTCCGGGATGAGGGAGTGAGTCGACTTGACCTGAGGCACCGTAGAGGGAGGGGCGGACGGAGCCGACTGTGGAGTAGAGCCAGGTTCTAACACACTCCGCATGACCTCGAACGCACCCCTGTCAGGCAGAGCCAGAGGTCCCCGCTCCGAGAAGCTGAGAACCTCCCTCGGCACCGACAGTGATGGCTCCGAGGCCGATGTCGGAGCCGAACTCTCCAGCGCCGAAGCTCCGAGAGGAAGAGCGGGGTCGGCCAAGGGTCCGATGCCACTCACCCCCTCGGAGTCGACGAGGGAAGTCCGGCGCCGAGATTCTTCGAAAGAAGAAATCGGAGCCGACGGAGCCGAAGACATCTGTATCGGCTCCGACGCTACCACAGTCTCGGTTCAGCGCCCGGCTCCGAGCTCAACGGAGTCGGAGGAGGAACATATTGATGGACAGGGGCAGGCATCGACTGATGAGTCGGGCTCTGAAGCATTTGGGCCAGTGCCTCGGACTTAAGAAGTCGACTCACTACCCTCTGAAGGTCATGGTCCGAAAGCCTCGATGACCTAGAGGAGTGAGATTTATGGCTCCGTTCAGACAGCAGAGGAGATGCTGGAGCCGAATGAACGGAGCCAAGGGATGGTGACCTAGATCTCTTCCTAGATGTCGGCTCCGAAGGTCCGGTCGGAGCCGACAAGGGAATTTCTAATACCTCGGCTCCAGCCGAGCGAGGGAACCACAGAAACTGTGGATTGAGACTCATCGGCTCCAGCCGGAGCCGATGAAGACGGAGGTTTAGTAGCCTTAGGTCTCGGCTCAGTAGCTGGAGCCGAGGACCTAGCAACCTTGGAGGGCTTCCCCGAAGAGACAGTAAGGGAGTCCTCAGGTTTGAGTAAACCTCTTAGAATCAATTTGTTTTTTCTTTCCTGCAGGACCCTGGGACTGAAGCCATGGCAAACAGCACAGGAGTCCTGCAGGTGCAAAGGTCCCAGGCAGTAGACACAAGAAGTGTGACCGTCTGTCAGAGACATTTTCTGACAGCACGCATCACACTTCTTGAAGCCTGAGACCTTTGTGTCCTTAGACATTTTATAAAGTGTAATCACACACACACACAGTCAAACACCCTGATTACACCCTACCTTATTTTAAACTCAAAAAATAAAACTACTAACAAGGTTTTAAATTAAGAGACACAGCACACACACTCACTAGGGAATGGGAAGAAGGCCTGAAGGCCCGAGGGAAGAACTTATAAGTTCTTGAGAAAAAAACGGGATTTTAAGAGAAAATGGAGAAAATTCCACTAAACTAAGGGAAACAAGTATTAGAATTAAAACTAAAGGGGTTTAAGTACACTAACTTTACTTGAAAGTCACTTACCAAGAAGCCGGTAGAAAACCAACACCTCGATCGCTGTAGCGGCAAACGAGATCTGAGGTAACTCACGCCTAGCATTGTGGGATATAAGGGGAGCCTCGAGCCGGTGGAACCAACTCTCGAGCTTTTAGAGTGGCCGAGTCGGAGCCGAGGTCGGCTCCGAACCCATCCAGCAAGAATGAAGGCGAGATAGACAACTTAACATGATTAATTCAACGGCAACAATCTTTTCAACACCAAAATCAGAAAAACTGGGGTCCACAGAATCAGACTTACACACGTGGAAGTTTTTCCAGAGGACGGAGCAACAACAACAGGGCCCAGTGGAGGGGGCACTAGAGCGCAATATGTTGTTTGGCATGTCGACTAATCAGAAGCCCATTACGTACTCTAGCACCACTGGTGATTTCACTGTGTACAACTATTCTGATTTTACTTTTGATCACAATATTTGTGATTTGTTTTCACGAGGTCAGACGTTCATTCCTAGTAACAAAATGAACATGGTGTCTTCCATTATTGACTTGAAATTATTCGTTAGAAAATTAAATTTAGGTTTATTATTTCACAACAACGATCAAGTAATGAAACCATTATATGTTTCCAGTTCCTTTAACCCTCCTCTTCATCCAACATTGGATACATTTGAAAGAATGTGTGAACTTGATTTTCATGCTCTTAATGCACACAGTATTAGGAATAAGAATTACAACTTGTCAAGAAATGAGTATAGTACTTTAAATATGTTAAAGGAGGCAAAAAATATTAGATTCATAAAACCTGACAAAGGGGGCGGGATGACTATATTCAATACTTATGACTATAATAATGCATTAGAAAAAATATTAAACAGTAACACATACATGTTGAGTTCACTAAATGAACTAAACACGGCTTATAGACGTATTAGAGGTATCATCTATGATCTATTCATTGAAGGTCTTATTGACATAGATGAATTTAATTACTTGAATATTTGTCACCCCAGGACTCCAACAATGTTTGGGGTGCCTAAAATCCATAAAGATTTTAGACCTATTGTGGATGCACAGGGGTCCATCACAAATCCTATAGCAAAATTTATGGATAACAAGTTAAAAAAGTATATATACATGGAAAAACATTTATTGAAAGATTCATGGGACTTTTTATCCACTATCGGTTCTACTGAATACAATGTGAATGATATATTTGTCACTATTGACGTCAAAGCTTTATATTCTGTTATTCCTCATGATACTGGCATAGATTGGTTTAATTCATTTTTGGCTGAAAAGGGTCTAAAACAAACAAGTATTAATTTGTTTGATCAACTTATTGACATTATTTTAAGGAATAATTTTATCATTTTTAACAACAACATTTACTTGCAAAGTGAAGGAGTGGCTATGGGTTCACCGTGTGGAGGCCATTATGCAAACATAGTAATGTACATGTGGGAGAAGACGTACGTTTTTAATTCTATATTTTTTAACTTTTGTAAAATTTATCTACGTTTCTTGGATGACATATTTATTTTTGTGGAATGGTAATAGTGATAAATTAGATGAATTTTTAAACTATATTAACTCAACAACTACCTTTTTAAAATTTACAGCTACCATAAATTCCACTTCCATATCTTACTTGGATGTTTTACTGGAAAAGAACACTATGAATAGAGAGTTCAAATCAAAAATATACAGAAAAGAGACATACAGTAATAGTTTATTGCATTTTAATAGCTGCCACCCTTACACTCAGAAGAGAGCTGTTTTAAAGGGCCAATTTGTTAGGGCCTCTAGAATGATTAGTAAAAGAGATGACTTCATAGTTGAATATCTGAATTTGTGCGACATGTTTAAAAAATAGAAGTTATGTTCTTACCATAACGTTCCATGTTAGTTGTCTTCTTCTCGCCTTCTTCTTGCTGGATGGGTTCGGAGCCGACCTCGGCCCGACTGCCACTCTAAAAGCTCGAGAGTTGGTTCCACCGGCTCGAGGCTCCCCTTATATCCCACAATGCTAGGCGTGAGTTACCTCAGATCTCGTTTGTAAGCTAGGCCCAGCTTATAATAGTAACAGAATAACTATAAACAAAGTCCACCTCTATAAACCAGGGAGAAGAGAAGGGTGACCTACATCCTGATCCAGGAAAATATGCACAGCAGCATATACCTAAAGTAAGAGGTGGTAGAAAGAGAGGTCACAATCAAAACTCCTCTAGGTCTGTCCAGGCCAGGGGGAAGGAGGGTGGGACGCAAGAAGGCGAGAAGAAGACAACTAACATGGAACGTTATGGTAAGAACATAACTTCTATATGTTAAGTTGTCTATCTCGCCTTCATTCTTGCTGGATGGGACCGCGTCCCTAGCACCTTGTCCCGGGTGGCCTAACGGAACAGACTCTTGAGAACAGTGGAACCAAAGTTAGCTCTATGCCTAGAAGCTAAATCCAACTTATAATGAGAAATGAAAGTGTGAGGAGTAGCCCAAGTAGCCGCTGCACAAATGGTGTCAATAGGCAGTCTGTCTTGGAAGGCTATAGAAGTAGCCAAAGCTCTGGTAGAATGGGCTTTAGGTTTGTTAGGCAGCTTTTGGTGTCTAATTTCATAAACAAAGGAAATCAGAGATGTTAGCCATCTAGATAATGATACCTTTGAAACTGAAAGTCCCTTTCTGCCTTCTGCATAAGAGACAAACAGCTGGTCAGATTTTCTGAATTGTTTGGTTCTATCCAAATAGTACCTTAACTGACGATGAACATCTAGCCAATGCAATTTCTGTTCAGACCTGTTAGAATATTCTGGAAAAACACAGGAAGGTCAATGCTTTGATTTAGGTTAGACGAGGCTATCTTAGGTAAAAAGGACGGGTTGGTTCGTAAAGATACCCTGTCCTTATGGAACAACAGATAAGGAGGTCGACAGCTGAGTGCATGAAGTTCCAAAACTCTTCTAGCTGAAGTAATAGCTACCAGAAAGAGTGTCTTCCATGATAGCAATTTTAAAGAACAGGAGGCTGCAGGTTCGAAAGGGGAAAGAATCAAAGAACTAAGAACTAAATTTAGGTCCCAAGGAGGAGGAGGATTTCTTATAGGAGGTCTGAGAAGAAAAACTCCCTTCAAAAATGCTTTGCAAAGCTTGTGGGACATTATGGCAGACTCTGAAATGCCCACATGAAAGTTAGAAATAGCTGCCAATTGAACTTTAAGAGTAGATGGAGAAGAACCTGCATGGAAGAGTTCAGCTAGAAAATCAAGGACCATTAGGATGGAAGCAGTGAAAGGATCTATGTCCCTTCCTTGAGCCCAATAGGCGAAACGTTTCCACTTACTCAAATAAATCTTTCGAGTGGAAGATTTATGGGAAGCTATCAAAATATCTCGGACAGAGTGAGATATTTGAGGAAGCCTGGCTAAGGTTGGAACTGGAGGAACCAAGCAGTGAGGTTCAGAGAGGGAAGGGAGCGATGAAACTGACCCGACTGATGGATCAAAAGATCTGGAACTAGGTCCAGATGCCAAGGTCACTCCAACAGAAAATGATGAAGAAAGGGGAACCAAACCTGTCGAGGCCAGTAAGGAGCAATGAGGATCAACGAGGCCTTCTGAGCGATAGCTTTCTGCATCACTTGAGAGATTAGTGGGAAGGGAGGAAATGCATACAGAAGTCCCCGGGGCCAAACTTGGACTAGAGCGTCTCTGCTGGGTTGGCCTGGTAAAGGGAATAGGGTGAAATAATCTCTGCACTTGCTGTTTTGGGGAGTAGCAAAAAGGTCGCAGCAAGGCTGACCCCACTTGAGAAAAATTTCTCTCACAACAGAGTCTTTCAGAGACCACTCGTGAGGCATGAGGATAGCTCTGCTCAATTTGTCCGCGATTTGATTGGACTTCCCGGGGATGTGCGTTGCTATCAGAAACCACTGAGAAGAAATCGCCCATTGCCACAGTCTGAGTGCTTCTCGACACAGGGGGTAGGACCTGGTTCCGCCTTGTTTGTTGATATACCACACTACAGACATATTGTCCGTCTGGATTGCTATCGTTCCCAAGGGAAGAGAGTCTTGAAGGGCTTGCAACGCTAAAAGCACTGCTCTCATCTCTAGAACATTTATGTGCAAGTGGCATTCGTCTGGTTGCCATGTGCCCTGGACAGTTCTGCCCTGATAATGCCCCCCCCACCCGATCAGGGAGGCGTCCGTTGTCAGAGTAGCAACCGGACCGGAAGGGACAAAGGGTCTTCCCAACAAGAGCTGAGGGAAGACATCCACCACAGAAGATGATTTCTGCATGTTTGCGTAATCATGATGGTGTGGGACATCGGAAGTTGCTGGTATGACCATTGCGTGAAGAGCATCCATTGAAGGATTCTCATGTGGAATCTGGCTAATGGAAGCAGAGGTATGGCAGCCGCCATAATCCCCAACACTTTCAGAACTAACCTGGCTTTGATTCTGTTGCTGCTGAAGAGGAGCGAGACCAGTTTGTGTATGTCTGTTATTCTCTGATCTGTTAGTCTCAGACATGTTGACTGTGTCTAGATTTGCGCCTATGAAGGTAATAGTATGACAAGGCGACAAAACAGTCTTTTCGCAATTTATTGAAATGCCTAAATTTTGACAAATGCGAAAGGTGTAGTCCCTGGCCAATAGAAGAAGATGCTTGGTGGGAGCTGTGAGGAGCCAGTCGTCCAAATATGGAAACACCTGGAATCCTTGACGTCTCAGGTGAGAAGCTACCACTGCCATGCATTTGGTAAACACCTGGGGGGCAGTGGTGAGACCAAAGGGCAGGGCCCTGAATTGAAAATGACTGGTTCCCAGCCTGAAGCGGAGGAATCTTCTGGAGCGTCTGTTCATTTTATGTGATAGTACGCATCCTGAAGGTCTATAGAGCACATCCAGTTTCCCTTTCCCAATAGGGGAAGGATGGACTGCAGCGTGACCATCCGAAATCTTGTTTTCTTGACTGACTTGTTCAAGATACTGAGATCCAAAATTGGTCTCCAGTCCCCTGTTTTCTTTGGAACTAAAAAGAACCTGGAGTAGATTCCGGATCCTTTCTGGTCTGCTGGAACTGGCTGTATTGCTCTTTTTGCAAGCAGCTTTGAAATTTCCAAAGCTGCAAGATCCCTTTGAGCTGGTGGAACATCTGGAAGGGATTTTTTTAATTGGTTTGGAATGCGAACGAAGGGAATGGAATAGCCTTCGGAAATGATGGACTGTACCCATTTGTCTTGAGTCAGGGATAGCCAGGCTTCTGGGTACAGAGACAATCTTCCCCCGACTGCCTCCGAAGGTGGGCAGTCGGGCAACACCTCAGGGATGCTGAAAGGGCTTATCAGAGAAGGCTTCTCGATTGCCCTGGTTCTGCGGACCCCCCCTGCCTCTAGGGCGACGTCTACCATTGTTGTTCCCCCCTCTGCCTCTGGCGGGGAACCGACTCTGTGCGTCAGGCGAAGTCCCTTGAGATTGTTTGCGGAACCACATTTTTCCACTTTTCTGGCCTTTGGGGTAAGGCCTAGAAGGAGTGGAGAAACGGACTCCAACGGCAGAAAGAGTCTTGCCATCTGTCTCGCACCTAGTCAAGGTTTCTTTCACTTGAGGACCAAAAAGAGATCCATCAAACGGGAATTAGTGAATGACGTTTTAAAGGGGTCCGCAAAGTTGCATAGCCGCATCCAGGCATGCCTGCGTAAGGCCACACCTGTCCCTGCGGCCCTGCTCGCTCCATCAGCCGCATAAGAGAGGAGGCGCATGGAGGAGTTAGCTATGGAGTTCAGGGTAGCCAGCTGAGTGTTCATCTTGTCCTGAAAACCCGCAGGCGTAGGATCCTTCAACATGTCACTCGCTTCTTTGATCAAGTCCCTTTGAAGACGAGTAAAATGGCATAGGTAATTCAGCGAACGCATAGCAAAGGTCGCTGACGAGAACATCTGCTTCCCGTACCTGTCCATAGACCTAGATTCTTTGTTAGGGGGATGAACAGGCACTGAAGGATCAGCTAGTTCCTTCTTGGTGGCAGCAGCTACCACCATAGCATCCACAGAAACACCTTTTGTGAGAAATTGCTTGTCAGTTGGTGCTGTTATAAATTTGGAAGGTCTCCTGGGGTAGGGTCCACTGAATCAGGAGCCGTCCAGGCCTTCTTTGCAACCACCTGCATGAGGGGATCAAAGGGGCACCCAGGAGGTGGAAGGGCAAGAGCCAAACGCCTCAAGATACACAGATTCATCCTCCGAAGGGTTAAGGGCTGGCCAATTTCCCTCTGTTTCAGGATCTCTAGAATGTCTGCAAAAGAGACATCTTCAGAAGGGGAACGTGGGAACCCTCGAATCCTCTAAATCTGTGTCAGAGGTGACAGACTCAGGTGAGTCTATGTGCTTCCTCTTACACTTTCTCTTCCTAGGGGCTCCCCTGCCAATTCAGGGGAGGCCTCGGAAGAGGATGAGATCCCCACAGGGGATTCTTGAGGAGCTAGCTCTCTGCGGTCTGGGATGAGGGAGTGAGTCGACATAACCAAAGGCACCGAAGAGGGAGGGGCGGAGCCGACTGTGGAGTCGAACAAGGTTCCAACACACTCCGCATGACCTCGAACGCACCCCTGTCCGGCAGAGCCAGAGGTCCCCGCTCCGAGAAGCTGAGAACCTCCCTTGGCACCGACAGAGATGGCTCCGAGGCCGATGTCGGAGCCGAACTCACCAGCGCCGAAGCACCGAGAGGGAGAGGGGGGTCGGACAAGGGTCCGATGCCACTCACCCCCTCGGAGCCGACGAGGGAAGCCCGGCGCCGAGATTCTTCAAAGGAAGAAATCGGAGCCGACGACGGAGCCGAAGACAATTGTATCGGCTCCGACGCTACCACAGTCTCGGTCCCGAGACGCCCGGCCCGAGCTCAAAGGAGTCGGAGGAGGAATATTTATTGGAACTAGTTGAGGCATCGACTGATGAGTCGGACTCTGGAGCATTTGGGCCAGTGCCTCGGACTTCAAAAGTCTACTCACTACCCTCTGGAGGTCGTGATCTGAGAGCCTCGATGACCTGGAGGAGTGAGATCTGTGGCTCCGTTCAGACAGCAAGGGAGACGCTGGAGCCGAATGAACAGAGCCAAGGGACGGTGACCTCGATCTCTTTCTAGATGTCGGCTCCGATGGTCTGATCGGAGCCGACCCAGGAATCTCTAATGCCTCGGCTCCAGCCGGAGCCGAGGAAACCACAGATACTGCAGTCAAAGACTCATCGGCTCCAGCCAGAGCCGATGAAGCAGTAGGCTTCGAAGCCTTAGGCCTCGACTCTGAAGCTGGAGCCGAGGTCTTGGAAGCCTTAGAAGGTTTCCCCGATGACACAGAGAGGGAACCTTCAGGCTTGATTAAAGCCCTCAAAATGAGTTTATTTTTTCTCTCCTGCAGGACTCTAGGGCTGAAGCCATGGCATACAGCACAAGAGTCCTGCAGGTGTAAAGGTCCCAGGCAATACACACAAGAAGTGTGACCGTCTGTCAGAGACATTTTCTGACAGCACGAGTCACACTTCTTGAAGCCTGAGACCTTTGTATCCTTGGACATACTCAAGGACCCTAAGTGTAATCACACACAGAAAAACACACACACACAGATTACACTGATAGGGATTCAAAGGGAATATTTAAACTAAAGGTAATTAAGTTAAAATTCCCTAATCAACACATACACACCCTAAGGATAGGGAAGGGAGGGCCCGAAGGCCTTAGGGAAAGAACTATAAGTTCTTTAGAAAAAAAGGGGCTGGATAAAGGATATGAAGGGATAATATCCACTACACTAAGGGGAAAGAAAAATACACTAAGCTAGCTTAAGTCTAAAGAATTTAAACTAGTCTAACTTTCACTAACCTGGAGCCGGTAGAAAACACACCTTGATCGCTGTAGCGGCAAACGAGATCTGAGGTAACTCACGCCTAGCATTGTGGGATATAAGGGGAGCCTCGAGCCGGTGGAACCAACTCTCGAGCTTTTAGAGTGGCCGAGTCGGAGCCGAGGTCGGCTCCGAACCCATCCAGCAAGAATGAAGGCGAGATAGATAACTTAACATTAGAGGTTATCCTGACAATTTAATATACAATATTATGAATGAAGTAGTTTATAAAAGAGATAATTTACATTTCATACCTTTATTAAATCAGGTAGACAAAACTATATTAAACGTATAGAGTTTAAATGTGGTAAATTCGGACAACAACACTAATAATCATACTACAATGATTCACATTGATACTGAAACACCAAACAATACAGGAATGTTACCATTTACTAAGAGTTTCATTACAACTTTTAATTCCGACAGTACTTCTATAGACAACATCTTAAGGAAGAATTGGCAGCTCATTAAGGCGGATACAACATTGCACTCTCTTTTTACTAATACTCCATCTATAGTGTACAAAAAAGGCATGAACTTGAAAAAACACTTGGAAAACACGTACAAAACAAAACATGGGAAAACTTTTAGATGTGGTAGATGCAAATATTGTAAGTATGTATTTGAAACGAATGAATTGAGGATAAACAATATTAAGATTTGTTTAAAGGAAAAAGCTTGCTGTTATACAGAAAAAGTTGTGTATTGTGCCTTATGTAATGATTGTACCTCATTCTACATAGGTAAAACAGAAAGGAAATTGAAAGAACGTATAGGTGAACACATAAGGGCCATAAGAGATGGAAATGAATTAAATGCTTTAGCCAAACACATTAGTACAAATACATCGCACAACTTTAAATTTGTAGTATTGGATGTCCTGAAGGTAGACATCAGAGGTGGGGCCTGACAATTATTATTAGAAAGATGTGAGCTAGAATGGCAATTAAGATTGAATGCCAATTATTGGCCAGGTTTAAACAATTGTTTATCTATTGGTAGTATTTTAAAATTGAAATCACTAGTTAGATAAAGCGTTTCTTAATGTTATTGTTATTTAATAGAATATTTATTAAATTCATTAATTTACAAACTATTAATTAATTATTTAATTATTTATTTCATATTTTACATCTAATACTAGACTTTTATAATTACATTAAAAATAAAATGAATATTCATATTGGTATATTTTAAGGAATATTAATTAAAACTTTTATGGAATATTAACTTAATGCATTATTTAATTCATCCATTTATCATTTATTACGATATTACCATTAACATATTGTGTCTATTTTTAGAGATATTGTTGTGGGTCAACGAAGAAATTATTTACATATCTATATAACTTTTGGCATCATGTATTTACAAATACACATACAATTTATAAATTTATATTTCGTACATCATTCATGGAATAAATTAATAATTATCATTATTACTTTTATTGTATTTTTTCAGAGTCTGGCTTTAAAATCTCACTAATATGGAATGAGCGCTTTTATACACAAGCGCACATTCGCTAGCATCATTAGACATTAAGTGACGTTTTACTTCCATGTATATACATTTATTGGATTTATATCTATTACCATTAACGTATTGTGTCTATTTTAGAGACATTGTTGTGGGTCAACTAAGAAATTATTTACATATTTATATAACTATTGGCATCAAGTATTTACAAACACACATATAATTTATAAATTTATATTTCGAACATCATTCATGGAACAAATTAATAACTATAATTATTACTTTTATTGTATTTTTTCAGAGGCTGGCTTAAAAACCTTACAAATATGGGCTGAGCGCTTTTATACACAAGCGCATATTCGCTAGCATCATTAGACATTAAAGGGACGTTTTACTTCCATGTACATACATTTATTGGATTAATGCATATATTCCACACAATTTGGACTTGTTTGAATAAGGATTTGTAGTGGTGAGCAAACTTTCTTTATATGCTGATTACACGCTGCTTCTTTTGATGTATTCTTTTGATGTATTTTTTATGTACGCTTTACACATTTCATAGAAATTTAAGTTTGATGTTTTATCACAATTTCACAAAGATTTGTGATAACCATACAAGTAATTATTTAGCATAGATTTCAGCATTTTGCTTACGGAGACAGTACTTGCACTGTTTGTTATAGTATTATTTTTATGTATTGGTTCTACATTGCTAAAAGCTTTTAAGACATGTTATTTCTTTAATTTTTTGAATGAATTCAACTGCTTACATCACTGACTTAATCTATTTAAACAACAGGAAGTGATGTATAACTGTTTTTGAAAAAGTTTGGCAGGAGCCAAACGAAAGTGCTTAATTCATACTGTCTTTTTTGCGCTTTGTGGATTTGTTTTATTAAACCCTTGCTGAGTATTATTCAGGTGGATACTCGTTTTTTGTGGGTTTTGTGCCATCATACTTTCGTCGAGCAAGTCCGTTTCTTTGGTTTACATTTGGTTTGTTTACACTCTTATTGTCTTAGTTATACAGCATGATGCATGGCCTGGTTAGTTTTGATGGAAAATAATATCTCTCAGTGAAGCTCAATAAACTTAAATGGGCCTAAAATTAGACAATTTTAGGTCATAATACAGTATTACTACTGTGTGTGTATTTGAATGTATTTATTGTGATTCCTGACTTTTTCTATATAACTAAATTGCTTTGTCAGTGATCAAACACAGCTGTAGCTTTTGGTGTATTATCATTATTTAGTATTCACATTACACTTGGGAGTGTAACAGAAGTTGAACTACAAAGTGATACTTTTTACTGCATGCATAACTGTTAAGGTGGACTTTCCAACTTTACTATTAATGAACCATTTACAAGACTCTCCCAAGAGAAACCTTATTCCTTAAGAAATATCACAAGTGTATATCCCTGTACAGGTAAAATGTCTTTTGTGAGCAGGAGCATTTGCAAAGTAGGCAAATGGGACCATACTGGTGTCACATACAGTGTTTTACAAAATGAACAAGGCACCACAGAGACCAAACTGTAGTTAAGCATGATCGTTGTTTTATATGTCATTCTTGCCTTTTGCTAGTCCAGTAATGTTGCTGACAATTTACACTGGATATGACAGTTTGGGTGCATTTTCATTTCTGAACTACCACTGCAGTTCAACATTTAGCTTTCAGCAGGAACAGTGATTTTGTTCCCAAGATCTTTGCACTGCCTCCAAAGCTGTGCCACCATTGACTTAGTGTATCTAATGAGAAGTATGGAAGGTACAAGGGTGGGGGGATGGGAAGCTATGCCTCCTGTAAAAATCAGTTAATTTCTTTTTAAAGAACATTGCTGTTTGTGGTTCACTCATATTTGTTTATCAGTGCTGTAGTAGTGGATGCTTTGGCTTGCAATGACTGGGCGTGGATCCAGCCAACTTAATGTGGCAAGCAGATCAGACTATGGAGTAAGAGTATGCAAGAGAAAAAAAGGGAGAAGATAGGTACATTATTAAAGAAGCTAAGCAGACTTCCATGTGAGCATATATGAGGACAAGCAGCTAAAATGGAAGATGAAGGAGCTCAAGATGATAATAGAGGAAATGGGGTGTGATGGAAATCAGAAAAGATACATTGTGGGAAGTTAGAAAAAAAAAAGAGAGGAGGCAAAGAAGCTTTGGAGAGATTGACAGACCAGACAACAGAAGGCAGATGGAGGAAAGTACAGAAGCATACCTCCACCTCTTAGAGCAAGAAATCTGGACAAAGCCAAAAATAATGGGGGTACAAAGGCACAAAATTAGGGACACTTTTAACTAAAGTACTGCTCTTACAAACTTAGAAAGTAGATAGAAATACAGGTTTTGCATTAGCATGTATTTTCTGAAGGTTATGAAGTCTGAAATGCAACTGTCTGTCATATTTTTACTTCAAACATCAATGATCGGCCAGTGATTTGCCAGAAAACAACAATTTTATGAGAAACAGACTAAAAATATGAGGCAAAAATATGGATATTCTGCGAAAATCTGTATAGTTGAGAGGTATGTAACTGGTCACAACATTCTGCTGCTTCTGTTTTTGTAACCCCCGATGGTGTCACTGACTATGCACTCCTACTGCTCTTCTACAACTGATTTTTTGCTTCCACCATGGCTATCACATCCACTGTCCAAGGTTTCAGTCATCTAATGAGTCTTCTCCCTCTGTCCACTATTTCAAGTATGTTTAAAGTTTGTGGACATTCTACTCCTTGCTGTCCAGTTTGTTGGCTAGATAATTTGTAAGATGGTGTACTGCATGTAAAAGGAAGCGTGCCATTGCAACAGCAGCTTTTACAGGCAGTTTTTTACATAAGTAAATAAATTAAATCTGGAAATGAATAGTGCTTAGTTTACCTGTACTTAAGGCCATCTCTTCTTGTCTCTGTCTATCTCCTTATTCTAGTTTCTGCCTCTCCTTCTTCTTATTCTGAATAGTCTCAATTGCAGCAAGTACAGTTTTTTTATCCTGGCAGGTAACTAAATGTTATGGGTAGTGGATGGGTAGCAGTATACACTGCCCACAGTAGGATTTCATTCATTTTTAACAGTGAGTATAGTAAAGGATACAGCAGCAAGTGAATTAGATAATTTCTACCATCATTTCTGCTGCTTTCTCATAATCATACATCAGAGATGATCATTACAAGTGGCTACCTGTTTCGGGGGGGGGGGCAGTCTGTGAGTGAGAGCAAAGGGATAAATATGTGATTCTGGAAAGTACAGTTGCATAAGTTGAACTTACCATACCATACCTCTCAACTGTACAGATTTTTGCAGAATGTCCAGATTTTTGCCACATATTTTTGGTCTGTTTCTCGTATTGTGGTTTTCCGGCAAATCATTGAAGGTTGAAATCAGAAAATAATGACAGACATTTGAGTTTTAGACTTTATACCATTCATAAAATTCATGCTAATGCAAAGCTTGCTATTATATCAACTTTCTAAGTTTGTAAGAGCAATATTTAAACACTGTCCCTATTTTTGGGCCTTTGTCCCCCCAATTATTTATGGCTTTGTCCAGACTTCTTGATCTAAGAGGTTGATAGGTATGATAACAGTAGATGTTCGATTGATCACTGCAGCAGTAGCCTTAGCTACATGGGTTATATCCTGCCAAGGATATAACAGCCAGCCAGCTTCCAAAGATTCAGGGCATCTTCCACTCACACAAACTGTCAAGCAGCTTGACTTTAGCTGACTAAAAAACAAGTTTGGGTATGAAGCCCTTCAGAGCTGTCCTGATAACAGAGAGAGGAAGGCTGAGTGAAAGGACAGTGTTACGAACAGCAAAAAGTAAATGTCCACACCCTGGCATAAAAGCATATCAGAGAAACAAGGGGAATGGAGGGAAGGAGTGGCTACTACAGCAATGGTCATTCAAACATCTACTGTTACGGTAAGGTCAACTTACACATCTGTACTGTGTTTATCATTTTGATCACTGCTGCAGTAGCCTTAGTTATATGGGTAGATTACCATAGCTAAATACATTTAGGAGGTTGAAAGAAAAGAGTCCAGGAGCCCCCTGGAGAATGGTCCTAGCAAAGCTTGACCTGAACCTAGAAAAGGAATCAAGTTTGTAAAAATATGTACAGAGGACCAAATAGCAGCTTCTGAAATACTTCTAGAATCCAACCATTTCTAAAAAAACATAGATGAAGCTATGACCCTGATAGAGTGGGCCCTGGCCATGCCTAGAATAGTTTTGTCATGGTGAGTATAACAAAAAGTAATAGCCTTAGACAACCATTTGGAAATAGTCTATTCTGACAAAGGTTGTCCTTTATTACCTTCACAAGAAATGAACAATTGATCCAAGGATCTGAAAGATTTAGTTCTGTCAATATAGTACCTGAGTTGAATGTGGACATCCAAGATATGGGATATCACATGAGCCTGACAATTCAAAATTCTGAAAAATCAAAGTTGCAGAAGTATACATTTCTTTCTCATACCTATCAATAATTTTCCCATCCTTATCAGAAAGAGTAAGATTGGAATTAACTAAGTGCTTATCAGCTGTTGGATCAACAAAAGCTATAGCTGCTGGGTTGGGTTTGGGAATACTGTATAAAAATATGAAAGACTGAGGAACATTATACATCTTATCTGCCTTTTGAGGAGCAGCTGGCTGACTCTCATGGAAACTGCAAGCAGTAACACACACATCCTCTAAAGCAGATAGAACAGGCTTAATGGGTGTAGGTTCTGGAAAAGCCTTTTGTAACAACTCACAGTATTTTTTGAGGGACTGAAAAACATCAGTGTTCTCCCACTAAAACACTGGCACATTATTGGAACTCTAGCAATAGTCTCAGAGAAAGAAACTGAGCTCTCCTCTGAGTCTGAATCAGAAATGTGAGGGAAAAAAAAGAAGTTATGGACTTACCATAATGTTCCATTTGTGTTGTCGATCTCCATTTATCCTTGATGTATGGGACTCGGTTCTGACTCTCAGAACTGACTCGTCTGTTGTAATTGCTTGCACAGACCAAAAACTCTCAAGTTAAGTCCCTTCCTAGAATGCCCCTCTCTAGATTACTTCAGATCAAGTTTGCAGCTGTAACGAAAGATAAGGAAAAATAGTCCTGTAACAATTGAAAAGGCTCTGTCCAAGGTAATACATGAAATAACAAATAACCAGGACAAAAGTCCATTCCTCCAAGGGGTCTGAAGGAGGGGGAAGGATGGCGCATGTCAAGAATAAATTAAGATCGACAACACAGATGGAACATTATGCTAAGTCCATAACTTCTTTATCTGATGTTGTCAATCTTCATTTATCCTTAATGTACGGGATAGAGTCCCCAGCAACCTTGTATCTTGGGAGGCCTTACAGAAGGATATTCTTCAACACCACAGAACCAAATGACGCTCTTCCCATGGAGACCGGATCCACTTTTGAATGAATGATAAAGGTATGTATAGAAGCCCAAGTTGCTGCTGCACATATGTCATCCATGGAGGACTTAGAGTGAAAAACAGCACACATGGCTGTAGCTCTTGTAGAGTGCACTCTAATTGGGGCTGGTGATTGGAGATTTTTCTTATTGTAGATAAAGCTTATACATTTTCTTAACCACCTAGATAATGTGACCTTTGAAACTGGTTTAAACATGGAAGGACAAGAAAAGGAAACAAATAACTGGTCCGACGTTCTGAACTCTTTAGTTCTGTTGAGATAAAAGTGCAATTGTCTGTGAACATCTAATAAGTGTAAGCAATATTCTCCCTTGTTAGAGAAATTAGGGAAGAAGACTGGTAATTTGATGGATTGATTAATGTTAGTTTTGGATACTACTTTTGGAAGAAAGGATGGATTGGTTCTTAGCAACACCCTGTCCTTATGAAAAATAAAAAATATGGAGATTTTTGAAGGTAACACATGAATCTCTGAAATCCTTAAAGGGGAAGCAATGGCCAACAAGAAAATGGTCTTCCATGAAAGAAATCTCGCCGGCTGAAAGGGGAAATGGACTTAGGACTCCAAACCCATAGTGAGATCCCAGGGGATGAGAGGGGCCTTATAAGGAGGCTTTAATCTTAAGCTTCCTTTCAGGAAAAACCTTACACAGCCTATGTGAGATTAATGAATGTCCTTCAAAACCATCATGGAAGTCAGAAATAGCAGCAAGATGAACTTTTATGATAGAAGAAGAAGCTTCCTGTTCAAAGATCATAGACAAAAATTGTAAAACCTTTTCAAATGGTGCCAAAAAAGAATAAAATTCATTATCGTGTGCCAAATAGAAAATCTTTTCCATTTACTGAGGTAAAGCTTCCTAGTGGAAGGCTTATGGGAAGCCAACAAATTTTTTCAAACTGGAGAAGATAAGTGATTTCACCTGGCAATCAATGGAACTGGAGCAACCAAGCTGTAAGCTTGAAGTTTTTCAGTTTGGGGTGAATTAGTCCCTGAGGATGGGACAAAAGACCTGGATCCAGGTCCAGAGTCCATAGACACTGAAGTAGGTAAGGCCAAAAAAAGGGGAACCAAACTTGGCAAGACCAGAATGGGGCAATGAGAATCACCTTGCTCTTCAACCTTATGATTTTCTTCAAGTAGAGAGGCATTAGTGGAATGTGGAATGGGGGGAAAGGCATAGAGCAGTCCTGTGGGCCAATCATGAAGGACAGCATCTCTCAGGGACTCCCTCTGAGGGTGATTAGGGCAAAGTAGCTGCTGCACTTGTTGTTTAGGGGTGATGCAAATAAGTCACAGCAAAGCTGGCCCCAGCAATGGAAAATCTCCTTCACTACTCTGGGATTGAGAGACCACTCGTGAGGGAAGAGAATGCATCTGCTCAATTTGTCTGATATCATGTTCGAGCTCCCTGGGATGTGCATTGCTACCAGAAAGCAGTTTGAAGAGATCGCCCATTGCCACACCATGAGAGCTTCTCGGCACAGGGGGTAGGACTTAGTTCCGCCTTGTTTGTTGATGTACCAGACTACTGACATGTTGTCTGATTGAATTGCAATCATTCCTAAAGGGAGGGCAGTTTGAAAGGCTTGCAATGCTAAGAGCACAGCCCTCAGTTGCAAAACACTGCTATACAAACTGGCCTCTATTAGGGACCAAGTGTCTTGGACTGTTCTTCCTTAATCATGCCCCCCCCCCACCCAATATGGGAGGTGTCTGTGGTCACTATGGCCTTGGATTGGGGTGAAACAAATGGCTGGGCCAAAAAAGTTTCCCTGGATTCCATCCACCAAGATAAGTCCTCCTTGCAACGGTTGGTAATTTGGATGATATGAGTCAGGGGATGAGTGAGGCTGGACCATTGGGATGCAAAAAAAAAACACTGCAAAATTCTCATGTGAAACCTTGCTAGCAGAACCAATGTGATGGCCACTGCCATGGATCCTAGAGCCTGCAGAACTAATAGAACAGGAACATTGTCATTGGAAAGAATAATGTCCACTTGGGATCTTATATTTTGCAGTCTGTGAGGAGGAAGGGAGGCTATGCAAGAAGTTGTATTCAGGTAGGGTCCTAAAAAATCCAATTGTTGAGTCAGACCTTGTTGAGATTTGGCTAGATTTACCATTATACCTAGATGAGAAGAAATGTGTAGGGTGAAATCTCTTGACTCTTTCAGTAGATGCCTGATGGAAGTGGTAAGGAGCCAGTTATCCAAATATGGAAACACTCAGAATCCATGCAGTCTCAGGTGAACTGCTACTGCCATCTCTGCTGCAAGGTCTGCTCTTCAATTATAGCTCCCCCCTCTGCCCCGAGGGGAGTCAGTACTACATATCCTGAAAAGGCCCTTGGGTTTTCTTGAACCAAATTTTTTCGCTTCTCTGGTTCCTGGAATAGGAGCGTTGGGGAGAGGAGAAATGTATGCCCATGGCAGATAGGGTTTTTCCATCCTTTTCATATCTGGCCAAGGTGTCTTTGACTTTGGGACCAAAAAGGGAAGATCCGTCAAATGGGACATTGATGAATGAAGACTTAAATGGCTTTGCAAATTCACACAAGGGCATCCAGGCATGTCTCCTTATGGCAACACCAGAACCCACTGCCCTAGTCATCCCTACGGATGCATGAGCAATAAGCCTCGTGGACGAGTTAGAGATAGACTCCAGGATTGCAAGCTGGGAGGCTACTTTATCCTGAACCTCATTAGACACAGCTCCTGCAAAAGTATCTAGAGCTCCTTGATCAGATCCCTCTGAAGATTAGTGAAGTGTGCCATGAAATTCAATGACCATAAGGCAAAGGTCGTAGAAGTGTAGACCTGCTTCCCAAACCTGTCCATCACCCTGGAATCTTTATTAGGGGGGGATGAACAGTGGAACTCTCTTCTGCTAGCTCCTTCTTGGTGGCTGCTGCAACCACTATGGCATCTACTGCTAAACTTTGGCCCAATGCTGATTGTCCTCTGGAGCTGAAAGGATTTTATCTGGTCTCCTGGGGATTGGCTCTATGGAATCAGGGGTCTTCCATGTCCACTGTGCAATCAACTTAATAAAATCATCAGCAGTCAGGGTCAACCAAGAGGTAGATGGGTGTGCACGGAAAGCTTGCAGGAACACAGACTCCTCTGAGGATGGGTCTTGGAGCTTCTAGCCACCCCTCTGCTTTAATATTTCAAGAATGTCTCCAAAGGAGACATCTTCTTGGGGTGATTGGGGGGACCCCTCCCTGTCATCCAAGTCTGTGTCCACCAAACTAGGCATCAACCCTTTATCTTTAGGTGGGTTGCAAATTGGCTCACAGATAGAACACACAGTGTAAAAGTAATAGACTCCAAGTCAGACTGCTGACCAGTCATGAGTGGAGTCCCTCAGGGATTGGTCCTGGGTCCTTTTCTGTTCGGCATCTACTTCTCAGAAGTCCAGGCCAACATGGAGAGACTCTGGCTGATGAAATTCACAAATGACTGCAAGCTGGGAGCCATTATTAACTCCCCAAGTGATGCAGACATCCTACAGAAAGGCCTCACTGAGACCAGTGACTGGTGTCAAAACCATAGCCTTAAGATTAATGCCAAAAAATGCGTTGTCATCCCCTTTGGAAAAAACTCAGTTCTCACTAATTACTACATCGATGGGAGCCCACTGAACACTGAAGGTGTTATAAGAGATCTGGGGACACAGGTTGACAGCAACCTCTCCTTCAACCACCACATTGTCACTTTGGTCAGAAAGTTATTCTATGTGGCACATCTCATTACCAAGGGTTTTGCAGCCAGGAAGAAAGAGGTCATCATTTCTCTCTACTCTTCCCTCATTAGACCAATCATAGAATATAATGCCCCATTTGGCATGTACCTCACTAGACACCTGCAAGCTGGACAGGCCACAAAAGTACCTCATGAAGAGGATCCTAGGCCTTAAACACATGTTCTACACAGACAGACTCAAAAAACTCCAGCTATTCTCTGTCTCATATTGTCTACTAAGAGGCAATCTCTGCTTGACTTACAAAGCCATGTCTGACCCAGCTCTGTTAGAAATGCTACATCTAAAGAAATCCCAATCCCTCCACACCACACACTCCAGAGACCTCAACCTCATTACCACAATCAACAAAACATGCTGGATGGATAGGTTTATAACCCAGGGACTGCCAATGCTCTGGAACAGACTTCCCATACATGTCAAGCACAGCACCTCACTAGATCTCTTCAAGAGAGAAATCTGGATGAGTGGATGGGAAATAGAAAGTTCACCCAGGGATCACTCCAGTGGCTCTGCTTGATAGAGACACTGGGAACTAATGACAGGTGGCACAATGCCAGGGTACTTCTATGGGCTAGGCTTGTAAAGGCCCCAGGGCCATTAGCCTAGTATACACCTATGAACCTATGACAGATTCCTCTGGGGAATCAAGGTGTTTAGGTGTTTCCTCTTACATGACCTCTTCCAAGGCACCTCCTCTGTGGGAAATTGTGTGGAGGACTCAGAGGAGGTAAGGCCCTGTACAGGGGTGTCCTGCAGCTTTGATGCTCACTGTCCAGGTGTGGAGGCTGGTGGAAGCCCTGGATCAGATGGAATTCCAGGAAAATGCTCTGATGGGGAAGTAACTGGCTGAGAACCTGCAGAGGCAAAGGCCCTCTCCATGACCTGAAAGGGAGGTCCCATGAACAGGGATGGGAGCCCAGAACTGGGAAGGACAACCTCGTAACTGTGGTTCCACCCCTTTCCGAGGAAACTGTCATCAAAGTTTAAGCCAAGGAAGAGCACACAAACAAGGCAGCAAAGCTACAACCCCAGGAATCCACTGGTTCTGAAGGAGCTGAGGAACTCAGGGCAGACACTGAGGCTGAAGGCATAACAGCTGTCAGCAACAGAACACCCGGAACTGGGGAAAACAGAGACGTGGTTCTAAAACCTCAGTGGAGGTTACAGGAGGAACATCTAGTGGAGTCCTTGGAGAAAAGGTCCCATCTTAAGAAGCGAGTGAAACCTGGGAAGAGGATGAAAGACTCCTCGCCACAATGTGCTGATCCACCAACCTCATGATGTTGGCTTCTGTCAGACTCCTAGAGGAATAGAAAGAAAAGGCTGAAGTGGATTTTGGCCTCTCTAAAAAGGGGCATAGTATTTGTCCCACAAAGGGATTTATTGAGGGGGAATACTTAGTTCTGGGAGCTGAAAAGAATCATGACTCCAATGGCGCTGGCAGCACCATGGAAGAAACTGTTTCCAAAAATACTGTCGTCATCATAACCAGCACAGAGGATGGAGATTTGACATGTATAGTCAGTGCAAAAGTGGACGACACCAAAATATGAGGTGCAGAGCTTGTTACTACAATCAGAACTGAAGACAACAGTTCCGTAGATTGTTTGGTAGTCAACTTTGGTTCTGCAGTAGATGTGGGATTTAGATCTCTTATGTGCCAGGGCCAAAGAGAATGCCAGCACCGAGAGACTCCTCTTCTTAGCATGTTCAGTCTTGGAGGAAGGGGAAAAGGAAGATGAATGAGAAGACACATCTGATTTTGAAGTCCTAGGCTGACTGGACAAAGCCTCGTCAAAATATGTTTTAATCAGACCTTTTAAAATAAGCTTATTTTTTCCTCTCTTTGAGGGCCCAGTGACAGATATCACATTCTTGTTGTAAATGCGCCGGGCCCAAGCAGTTAATGCAAGATGAATGCTCATCAGAACTGGGCATTTTTCTTCCACAACTAGAACATTGTTTAAAGCCAGTTGTACCTTTACACTTATCTTCCATATTGAGAGATAAAAAAGTAATCAATGGCAGAAGACAGTCTCACTAGATACACATACATACACTAACACACACAGAAAAAGAGAAAGAGAGAAGGGCTAACAACAAAGGTAGGCGAGAACTACCAGAGGAAGAGGTGAAAGGAATAGTGCTACCAGTGATGGTAAGACAGATACTACAAAGTAAAGGGAAGGAAAGGACAGCACACTCACTCGATAAAGAAAGTGACTAAAGTTTAACAGGAAACACTACCAACGATGGTAGTCAAGAACACCAAGGTGACAAGAAGAGTTAGCAAAAGTGAAATATAAGTGATGTTAACTTGGTAGGAGAAAAAAGTTCAGAAACTTTCAAATATTAATAGAAGAAAATAATGAAAAAAGAAGTTAAGTACTCACCATAATGTTCCATGTTTGTTGTCCATCTCGCCATTCATTCTTACTTGGATGGGTTTGGAGCTGATCCTCGGCTCCGACTTGGCCGAATACACAGGTAGAAGTCTCAAACTTGCTTGTGGCAGGTAGGTATCCCATTATGCAGTGGTGCAACTCTCCAGATCTTGTTTGCTGCTAGCATACTAATGAGTAATACACACACACACACACACACACACACACACACACACACACACACACACACACACACACACACACACACACACACACACACACACACATATATATATATATATATATATATATATATATATATATATATACATACATACAAACACGCACGCACACACACACGCACACACACACACACACACACATATATATATATATATATATATATATATATATATATATATATATATATATAGATGGTTCTACTTTAGTTGACCAAAACGCCAGTTCACAGACACGCAGAAGACCGAGACCAAACGACCAAAAACGAAGGTGATCGACAAGGTGAAATCCCGACAGCCAAAAGACCGACATGGGCAACGTGTGAGCACAACTCGGTAAGTGTGCGATAGTGAGGGATTTAGGGTTAGGGAGCGGACAAGTAAGTGTGCGATAGTGAGGGGATTTAGGGTTAGGGTGTGGGAAAGGTGAGTGTGCGGTAGTGTCGGACTTAGGGTTCGGGTAAGGTAAGTGTGTGATAGTGACAGACTGTAGTTTAGGGGCGGGTTAAGTGAATTAGGGTTAGGGTGTGGGTAGGGTGAGTGTGTGATAGCGACGGGCTTTATGTTTTAGGGTGGGTTAAGTGAGTTAGGGTTAGGGTGCAGGTAGGGTAAGTGTGCGATAGTGACGGACTTTAGGTTTAGGGGTGGGTTAAGTGAGTTAGGGTTAGGGTGCGGGTAGGGTAAGTGTGCGGTACTGTCGGACCTTAGGGTTAGGGTTTGGGTTAAGGTTAGTGGATATGTAATTGTGTGTAATGTGTAGTTTACGTTTTGTGTGTCGGTGTAATGGTGTTCGATTTTGTGAGTTGTCGGTATTGTGTGTTTTCGGTTGTTTGGTCTCGGTGTATTGCGTGTCGGCGAACTGGCATTTCGGTCAACTAAAGTAGACCCATATAGATATATATATATATATGATCCCATGTGAAGGAGAAACAAACTGAGTCAAGGAGCTCATATAAAGAGGAAAAATCATCACCAGGACCTCTAGGAATACTTTGAAAGGGGAAGGAGGGAGGGGTCGTAAGAATGAATGGAGAGATGGACAACAAACATGGAACGTTATGGTGAGCACATAACTTCATGTTATGTTGTCCTATCTCACCTTGATTCTTACTTGGATGGGACAGCGTCCCTAGCACCTTTTTCCCGGGTGGGTCACTAGAGTACACATTTGAGCACAGTGGAATCAAAAGAGGCCCTGTCCGTGGAGGCCAAATCCACTTTGTAATGAGGGATAAACATATGAAGATTGACCCACGTAGCAGCAGCACAAATAATGTCCATAGACATTCTGGCCTGAAAAGCAGATGATGTAGTTAATGCTCTGGTTGAGTGACTCCTAATTCTGAATGGCAGCTCTCTATTATTGGAGGTATAATTAAAGGTGATACAATTTGAAAGCCAGTTTGAAAGGGTGACTTTAGAAACTGGCAAACCCTTTTTTGCCTCAGAGAAGGAGATGAATAATTGATCAGATTTCCTGAAATCTTTAGTTCTATGCAAACAGAATCTGAGCTGTCTATGCAAGTCCAACTTGCTGCTATGGTTGAGGAAAAACACCGGGAGCTCAATGGATTGATTGATATTGGATTGAGAGCAAACCTTAGGTATAAAGGATGGATTAGTTCACAACAATACCCTATCCTTATGAAAGATCAGATATAGAGGTCTGATTGACAGTGTTTGCAACTCTGAGACTCTTCTGGCAGATGTTATGGCTACTAGAAAAATGGGCTTCCAGGAAAGAAATTTGAGGTCATAAGATGAAGAAGGCTCAAATAGTGCCAATGTAAGTTGAGAGAGGACAAAATTTAAATCCCAAGGAGGAAGTGGTTCCTTAAAAGGAGGTCTCAATAAGAAAGCACCTTTTAAAAATGCTTTACACAATCTGTGTGACGTTAAGTTAGGGGAATTGTCACCAATGTGGAAATTTTAAATTGCAGCCAGCTGGACTCTAATAGTTGCTGCAGCCAAGGCTTGCTGGAAGAGTTCTACCAGAAATTCTAGAATGGACTGAATAGGCACAGAAAAAGGGTCAATGTTTCTATTTTGTGCCCAGTGAGAAAATCTTTTCCACTTGCTAGTATATAGTCTTCTAGTAGAAACTTTATGAGAGGGCATCAATGTGTGTTTGACTGCTGGAGTGAAGTTTTGAAGCCTGACTAAACTGGGAAGTGGAGCAGCCATGCTGCCAAGTTGAGGGTGTGGAGAGAAGGATGAAGTGCACCTGACATATGTGTCAGAAGATCTGGAACAGGGTCCATAATCCACCACTTCTCCTGAAGATGAGGCCAGGGGAAGGGGAAAGAAATCTGCCGAGGCCAATATGGGGCAATAAGAATCATCCTGCTTCCCAAGTATTTTGCTTTCTGGATGACTTTGGGTATGAGGGGGAAAAGGGGCAAAGGCATAAAGAAGTCCTGAGGGCCAATTGTGTACAAGTGCGTCTCTTGGTGTCTCCCCCAGCAGGGAATTTAGGGCAAAGTAGCTGCTGCACTTGGCATTCATGGGAGTGACAAAAAGATCGCAGCAAGGCTGACCCCATTTCCGGAAAATCTCTTCCGTTATGTTCTGGTTCAGAGACCACTCATGAGGTATTAATATTGCCCTGCTGAGCTTGTTGGCTATCACACTGGATTTCCCCGGGATGTGCGTTGCTACTAGAAAGCATTGGGAAGAAATTGCCCATCGCCAAACTCTCAGAGCCTCGCGATAAAGTGGGTATGATTTGGTTCCTCCTTGTTTGTTTATGTACTAAACCACTGACATATTGTCTGACTGTATAGCAATCGTCCCCAGTGGAAGAGAGTTGTGGAGTGCTTGCAACACCAGAAGCACTGTTCTCACCTCTAGAACACTGATATGCAAGTGGGCCTCGTGGTCCTGCCATATACCTTGGACCATCCTTCCCATATAATGCCACCCCTACCCTATCTGGGAAGCATCTGTGGTTACTGTAGCAATAGGTTGTTGTGGAATAAAGGGTCTCCCGATAGTCACATGTTTGGACTGGATCCACCACCGTATGTCCTTTTTGCATGACTCCATTATTCTGATCAGGTGGGACAGAGAAAGTTCTTAAAGTGACCATTGGGAGAACAGTTGCCATTGAAGGATTCTCATATGCATCATGGTGAGAGAAACTAGTGTTATGGTTGAACCCATTCTCCCTAGGAGTTTCAGAACTACTTTTGCCTTTACCTTGTCCTTGGGAAGAAGGTGAAGTATTTGCTGTCTGAGTGCTGAAATTCTGTTGGCTGGAAGATGTGCCATCATGGAAACAGTGTCTAGGTTTGCACCTATGAAGGTAATATGTTGACAGGGCAACAAGGCAGATTTTTATAAATTTACTGTTATGCCTAACTGAGTACAGATTTCCAATGCTGCATCCCTGGCTTGTTGGAGTAGATACTTGGCGGTGGCAGTTAGGAGCCAGTCGTCCAGATACAGAAACACTTGGAATCCAAGACATCTCAAGTGAGCCATTACTACTGCCATGCATTTGATGAACACTCTGGGGGCTGTAGTGAGACCAAAGGGCAGAGCTCGGAACTGATAATGACTGGCTCTCACCCAGAAGTGTAAGTGACTCCTCGATACTCTGTCCATTTTTAGATTGTAGTATGCATCTTGGAGGTGTATTGAGCACATCCAATCATCTTTCCCTACAAAGGGAAATATTGACTGCAGTGTCACCATTTGGAACCTTGACTTTTTGACAGATTCATTTAACTTGCTGAGATCCAGTATGGGTCTCCAATCCCCTGTTCTTTTTGGCACCAAAAAGAATCTTGAGTAAGTTCCGAATCCTGTTTGGCCTGTGGGAACTTCTTGGATGACTATTTTATCCAGCAACTTTTGGATTTCTATAGTTGCTTGCTCCCTTAGATTGGGTGGAACATCTGGGATTGTTCTGATTTGTGGGACAGGGTGGCAAAAGGGAATGAAATATCCTATGGATATTATGCTTTGTACCCACTTGTCTTTTGTGATACTTTGCCAGGCTTCTGGGTACAAAGGCAAACATCCCCCGACTGCCTCTACAGTAGAGCACGTGGGGCCTCCTTTCAGGAGCACTGATAGGGATGTCCGCAAAAGGAATCACGGTCACCCTGGTTTTGTGGACCCCCTCTGCCTCTAGGGTGACTTCTACCATTGTTGCCTCCCCCTCTGCCCCTGGGAAAGGATTCACCTCATGCATCTTGGAAAGTCTAGTCTATTAGTTCATCAAAAGGCAGAGACATCCAGGAGGCTGAAGGTTGAGATCCAAAGGCCTTCAGGTACACTGACTCCTCATCAGAAGGGGTGATGGTTTTCTAGACACCTCTTTGCTTTAGGATCTCCAGGATATCTGCAAATGAGATATTATCAGAGGACAACTGTGGGGACCCTTCTGACTCCTCAAGGTCACTGTCTGAGGTGATGGACTCATCAGGGGAGTCTATATGCTTCCTCCTGCATGTCCTCTTTCAAGGGGGCTCCTCAGAAGGGTATTCTGGGGATGCCTTGGAAGAGAGGGGTTCACCCAATGGGGGATCCTGTGGCTCTGGATCTCTGCTGTCCTGTGGATGGGGTGGTGCCAAGACAGTAGCCGGTGCCTTGGGGGGCCGAATGCCGGTATCTCTATGTAGAGCTGTAGAGGGGGACAGCACACTCCTCATCAGCTTGAAAGCAGATCCCACCAGTACCGGGGATATCTCTGGTTCTGAGGAGATGGAGGACAACCCCAGCCCCAGAGAGACCTCCTCCGAGGCTGATGTAGGAGCCGAGATCATCTGAGCTGATGCACCAAGGGGTAGACTTGGAACCAAAAAAGTTCATATCTGAGCATACCCCCCTGGAGTGGCCAGAGACCCCCAGCTTCCAGACACTCTGGACGGTGCAGAGAGTGTCGCAGCAGATGTCAGTTCCGTAATCTCTGAAGGGGGTCCCAGAACCGAAGGTTCTACAATAAGTGGTACCAGGCACTCCAGCTCCGAAGATCCAGCTTGGCTCAGAGGAGGAACAACAGTGGATGCAAGAGTCATGGAAGGCTCCGAGACCTGATGGGTCAGAGCCGAGAACATTTTAGCTAGCACCGGTGACTTTAAGAGTCTGTGCACCACCCGCTCCATGTCATTATCAGATAGACTCCTAGTGGAACTGAAGGATAGAGAAGGTGAATGAGATCTCTTCAAAATAGGAGATCTCAAGGTAGGGGAGACCCATGGAATGTCAATGGACTGGCTCCTAGACATGGTATCTTGCAGCTCCGAAGACCCTGGGGCCAAAGTAAAAGGCTTGTCAATAATGATGACCTCCGTCGGTTCCGAGGCCTGTGGAGCTGATGCAGTAGATGGCTTAGAAAGTTTTGACAATTTTTCTGGAGGTTCAGACTGAGCCAAAGAGCCAGGTGATGGCCTTTTGGATAGCTTGTCCATCTTGGAAGAAGAAGAGGATGAAGAAGAAGAAGCACTCTGCACAGCTTCCTCAAAGGTTGGCTTTAAGTGTCCCTTAACAATCAATTTGTTTCTCCTCTCCTGTAACACACATGTACTAAAGGAGTGGCAGAAAGTGCAGTTCTCCTGTAAATGTATAGCCCCTAGACAATATATGCAAATGACATGTCCGTCTGTAATTGTCATTTTCTGGGTACATTTCAGAATTTTTTTAAAGCCTGAAGGCTAATGCTCTTTCTCCCTAGAGTCTTTAGACATGATAGAAGAAAGAAGTTCCCAAAAGGATTACAAAAAGCAAATAACTCAGAACACTGCTAGATATATAAACACACTCAAAGCTAATAAACACTGCACATCTAAGAAGTATTAAAGAAATATTTCAAAACTAACTTGCTTTGACTAAAGGCGAGCACTAGACCTCTAACTTAACTGAACCTAAATACCAAGAATAGAACACATACACTAACAGTAACACTACAAGCCCTCTAACTAAAATGGGCAATTAGCTCTCTAATTTAAACAAGCTAAATGACAAACCAACTAACCATGAGAGTAGACAAAAACAACACACCACTACAATAATTAACTATGGGATACAAGTAGGCCTGTGAAAAACGACAGCCAAACAACAGCACACAACAGTAGAAAGGAGATAAAGAAAGCTACATGCTAAATCTAACTATCTAAGCACAGAAAAAACACTACTAATTTTATGAATCCTAAAAGTTTAAGCTAGTAAAGTGTAAAAAGACAAATAACTTAGCCATGGCCAAGAAGAGCACATCCAACCTCGTAAAGCGGCATACAATGGACTACATGAAAAGAGACATAGAGGAGCTCTCTGAACATGTGGCCCAGGCTGGTATGACCCTGACCTTGAGTAGCATCTTACCCTCACCAAGAATGATGCCACAATATGAAGACAAGATGATCAATTTCAACAATTGGCTTAAGTATTGGTGTCATTCAAAGGGGATCCAATGTCTGTCAGCCTGGGATGACATGCTCAACAAGCCATGATGCTTCGCTAGGGACGGCTTGCACCTGTCACCCCTGGGCTTTCGGATATTGGCAAAGGCTCTTGCTACCCCCATAGTGCCTTTTTTAGGCAAGGCTCAAAAGACAAACCCACCTCCATAGGTATCACAAGGGATAAGAAACTAAGAGTAATGCTACTCAACGCCAGAAGTCTAAACCTCAAGATGCACGCACTCGAAACTCTCCTTAGCATGGAGAACATCAATATCTGTGCAGTAACAGAAACGTGGTTCAAGACTACCAGGTTATACCTCATACCATGCTTTTCGGCCCCAAAACTTGGACCGAACCACAAAAGGAGGGGGACTATCAATATTCGTCAAAGATACCCACACCTCCAGGTTGGTGACACAGCACAAAGCATCAGAGACTATCCATGTGCAACTAACAGTGGGTAAAACTGCCTTCCAGTTTATAGCCTGCTACAGACCACCCTCCCAAACCCAGGAACCCCACTCGGCCTTCCTGTGAACACTGGAAAATATGAAGGTCTCTCCAAACACCATTATATTGGGTGACTTCAACTACCCAAACATAGACTGGGAGCATTACTCTAGCTCCAACACCCTAGCCCAAAGGTTCCTAGAATTTATAAACTCAAATGCTATGGAACAACTTGTTACCACTCCCACAAGAGGGGAAAACATACTGGACCTGATCATCAACAACATGGGGACTATATGCTCCAGACCAGAAGTGTATCCCTCACTGGTAAGATCAGACCATAAACTAATCTCACTGGATATTCACATCCCGACCCCACCTCCTGCCCAGAAAACCACAGTGAAAAACTTCTAAAGCAAATTTCACACTCCTCAAAACTGAGGTGGAATCCTTCAAAGCCCCCGGGCCTGTGGAAAATACGGCCCAGACCGCAGAATCCTTTATAAATGCATTCTATGAACACCTTCAGGAATGCATGGATCATGCAATCCCAAATAAAACCAAGACCCAATCCTCCAAAGGCAGACGTCCTATCTGGTGGACCCCAGCCATAAACAAACTATACAATAGAAGGAGGAAGCTACTAAATGATAGAGCAAAATCCCAAAAAGGGAAGACATCTCTGATCAGTATTAGCAAAAAACTACGGGCACTCATAAAATCATCTAAGGCCAGCTTCGAGAGAAAAATTGCACAGGACACTAAGGATAATCACAAGGCTTTCTTTAGTTATGTTAGGAACCTGGGTGGGAATTCCCAGATACGCTCAGAGTTAGTCCAAAATGACAAAAAATACACCGAACCCACAGACATTGCCAACATCCTAGCTGACAGGTTCAGCGCAACCCCCCCCCTTCCCCACCAAAAGGGCAAATATCTATCCCAGCAGAGTGCTGCCCCCCTGACATCTCAGATGCTCAGGTAAGAGCCGCCCTCTCCAAAGCAAAAACACAGCATCAATGGGACCAGACGGTGTCCCAGGCTGCGTCCTACATGAACTCCAAGAAGAGCTAAACCCAAACATAAAACTACTGTTCAATCTCAGCCTTACTACAGGATATGTACCCAAAGAGTGGCATACAGCAACAGTGGTCCCTCTCCACAAAGGTGGTGCCTCAACAGATCCTGGAAACTATCGCCCCATAAGCCTGACTAGCTTGGTCTGCAAAGCTATGGAAAGGATCATCATGGACCTCATAAATAAAGATATTGGGGACCTACAGACACTGGATCCTACCCAGTTCGGCTTTGTTAAGGGCAGATCCTGCCTCTTAAACCTGGTTGATTTCTTTGAAACAGTCACCAAGGCCATTGATGAGGGAAGGTGGTCCACACAGCCTACCTGGACCTCGCAAAGCCTTCGATACAATACCCCACTGGCATTATAGATAAGCTCACCAGCTTAAATATAAACCCCTATGTCACTAGATGGGTTGCAAGCTGGCTCAAGGACAGAACCCACATGGTTAGAATTGCTGGAGCCATGTCAGACTCCAAACCAGTTACAAGTGGTGTCCCACAAGGCTCAGTCCTGGGACCTCTCTTGTTCGGTATATATTTCTCGGAGGTACAGGCCAACACGGAAGGACTGTGGCTGACCAAGTTCGCAGATGACTGCAAACTGGGTGCCATGATCGACTCTCCAGCCGACACAAGCATCCTCCAAAAGGGCCTCATAGAAACAGACAACTGGTGCCAGAGCCATGGCCTCAAGCTAAACGCCAAAAAGTGTATAGTCATCCCCTTTGGCAAAAACAAAGTGCTCACAAATTACCACATAGGTGGTAATCCATTAAGTACAGAAGAAGTAATTAGGGACCTGGGGACCCAAGCTGATAGCAGTCTCTCATTTGACAACCACGTGGCCAAAGTAGTTAGAAAGACATTTTATATAGCCCACCTAATCATGAAGGGATTCACATCTAGATCAGGGGAGGTCATCGTGCCTCTTTACTCATCCCTCATCAGGCCCATAATTGAGTACAATGCCCCTTTTGGGATGTACCTTACCAGACACCTGCAGCAACTGGAAAGACCCCAAAAGTACCTCACCAAGAGGATCAAAGGGCTCAAACAGATGCCATATGCTGCCCGGTTAAAGAAACTCCAGCTCTACTCAGTGACATACCACCTGTTCAGGGGCGATCTGTGCCTGACGTATAAAGCCATGTCCAACCCGGAATTAATGGACATGCTGCACCTCAGAAAATCCAAATCCCATCGAGCTATGCACTCGAGAGACTTGAACCTCAGCACTGATATAAATAGGACATGCTGGAGGGACAGATTCATAACCCAGAGGCTCACTTCACTCTGGAATAAAATCCCAGTCCAGGTTAGGCAGAGTCCCTCATTGACTCTCTTCAAGAGGAATCTTGATGAGTGGATGGGAGATCGTAGGTTTAACCCGGGTATCACTTCTGTGTCACTGTTAGACAGAGGCACAGTATACTAACCTCGAAAAAGGGCATAGCAAAATTAATTTAAAATGGGTGGCGAAAGCCAAACACATTCTGGCTAGGCTTATAAATGCCCTAGGGCAGATTGCCTAGTATGAACCTATGAACCTATGAACAAGATCTGGGGAGTTGCACCACTGCACAAAAAACATAAGCTCCACGAAGAAAAGAACACCACTCAAAGGACAACATGATTTCTTTTATTAACATACTTCTGGTACCTCAGCCTCCCGCCTTCTAATGGAATGCTTTTCTAATACATTCCTGTCCCTACAAATACACATGCATATCAAGTACCAATTAATTAATTAACTAGTTAACAGCCCAATTTACAAAAATTCATAGACTTTAAGTAATTGCACTTTTCCACATAACCAAATTTATATTGCACATTTTGTTTTAAATTACTTTGTGTTCAGCAATATATTTTTCACATTCTTAAATACTATCTACATTTTTAAATACTATCTACATTTTTAAATGAATTTTTAAATGTTATTAAATACATTACACCACTGCATCATGGGATACCTACCTGCCACGAGCCATGTTTGAGACTTCCAGCTGTGTACTTGGCCAAGTCGGAGCCAAGGATCAGCTCCGAACCCATCCAAGTAAGAATGAAGGCGACATAGGACAACATAACATTTACACTTAGCTCAAAGAGAGTTTGAGAGTCCTTACGAGGAAAAGTAGCAAATGAAATCTGAGGTAATCTAGAGAGGGGCATTCTAGGTAGCAGCTTAGTTCTAGAGTTTTTGGTTCATGCGAGCTGTTATAACAGCCGAGCTGGTTCTGAAAGTCAGAACCGAGTCCCATATGTCAAGGATAAATGAAGATTGACAACATCAGATACCCTGTTTCCATCCCCATATCTTCCTGTTCAGATTCAGAATCATGTATCTCTTCAGGAAAAGAAGAATACCTCTTTTTTTTACCAGAAACTACTTTAAAGAAGGCTCAACAGCCTGAATTAAACCCTGTGCCAGACTCAGTAAACTACTCCTATCCAAAGAAATTTTGAAAAGGAGCAGATACATGCTTGTTTTTTGTTTCTTTTTGACAGAAAATGAGGGGCCAACCTTGTTACTAATGGCAGCAGTTGCTTCCCCTGGGATGGGCACATCATTCTGACACAACAGTGAAATCTTCCTTGTTCTCTCTGCCTGGACCAACAAGAGTGGCTCTCCCTTGCCCATACTGAGGGTCTCCAACATGGCTATTCCCCAGTCCATAATGGCTGTATGTGCTAAACCAGAGGTATCTAGGGTAAAAGATGAGTGGTCTGAGATACACCAAATGGCCATAGCAGTGTCACCCACCTGCCACTGAGGCAAATTTATAGCCTGCTGTGGTGGCAAAGGTTGTTTGCTTAATTTTTTTTCTTTTTTGTGGCTGGAAGAAGGACCGACTGTGGAACCAGTAATCTGTTCCATGGTCATCCCAAAATCCTGCCTCTTTTCCAGGGAAGACAAGCATCAATTGCCAGTAAATCTTACCAGTTCCCAAAAGTTCTTTTTTTGACAGAAAAAAAAAACACAGTAAAAAGCATTTTAAAACACTATGCCAGCCCTGGAAAAGTAAATAAACACAATTTCTCCACAGAAAACAAAAGTTCAGTTACTTTACCTTACTTTAAACAGACAGCAAGAAATGAGTGCTCCATTTAAATGTATGTTACACTCTTAAGACAGTCCATTAAAACCAAATACTCCTAGCTTTGAAATCACTTTCCTGAAGAGGAAAGTAATAAAACAACTATAAAATTAAGAAAATGGAATTTTTTTCCTGAAAGGGAGCTTATCTGCCTTCAAAGGGAAGCACAAGTTGACTGTCGATCCTCAAAAGCCTCAGAAGAGCATACTCTTTGGAGGCAGTAAATCTCTGAGGGCCTTCACATCCAGACTTGTCTTACTGTCATCTCAACATGAGCTGCTTGACTGTTTGGGCACATGAAAGGTGCCCTGATGCTTTGGAAGTGTCCAACTGTTATGTCTTTGGCAGGATATAACCCAGATCAATATGATGAACGTCCACTGTGGCTTGAACAGGAAGGGGCTGTTTCAATAAGGTCATTATTTCTTTAACCTTAATTACAATCAAACCTTTGAAATATGCAGAGAAGGTTTCCACAGGCTGTCCAGATGTACTGACAGGGTAAACATTTTGGATCATTTTACAGTGATCATTTTTTTCACATTCCTGAGAATCAAACATCAGACATATAAATACCTGACCTATCTTTTGAGGATGTATATATATATATATATATATATATATATATATATATATATATATATATATATATATATATATGTCTAACAATAAAAAGTTAAAATATATTATTGTGATCATTTGTTCTTATGCTTTCACCCCTGTTTAACATCAGAAGAGTACATAAAATATAGATTTTATGATTGTGGGCATTTGATCTTTCACGTTCATCACAGTCTAACACCAGAGGGATATATGGATGATGACTATCCTTTCTGGGGCTAAGGAGGCAGGCATTTTTACCTAATATGATTTATGTATCCTCACAAGCATTCAACTTATCAGTTTATATTACATTACCATTTTGTCAACTCTGAATATGTAGCCTTGCACACAAATAGTTTCTTCCTTGGAATAAAAAAATAAGACTGAATTTTTTTTTTTACTCAATATTTTTTCAGGGCATCACATGATAAAATTGTGGTAAAAATCTCCAAAATGTACCTTACAGAATCCAAAACTCCATAGCTTCTGCTGGCTGTTAGTCCTCCACACCACTACCTTAACTCAACTGTTCCATCTATAGTTATTACAGTGTGGGCTTGGCTAGCTTGTAGGAATGGAGAGTAACACAAACTGAAGAAAAAAACAAATGTAATCTGTGTATGGTGTTTTGAAGGCAGGATGAGTGAAACCTGGGAGGGTACCAGAGGTGGTATGGGGTGAGCTGGTGGGCAGCAGGAGGGTACCATGGAATCACATGCCTAAGGCTCCATTTCATCTAAAGTAAGCCATGGGCAGAAATCAGGAAAGGATAGACAGGTAAGGAACAAATCGAAAATGAAAATCTGGAATCAAGTCAAGAGATGACTCTGGCAAAACAGGCAAATAAATAGTGCCTGCTATGGAGAGAGAGGTAAGAGCGTTCAATAAAAGGAAGAGAGAAGTAAGAGAATGAGTGGATATGATGCCTGGAATATGAAGTCAGAGATGAAGAGGCATACTGCTACATGAAAGGAGTTAGGTGAGACAGAAGCTAAGACAAGCTTGCAGCTGCTAGTGAATCAGTAGTATATCACCTGTTATCAAACAAATCAAGGGAATGAAAAAGATGCTGTTGACAGAACAGAAAAGTGAGGTAAGAGGAGTAGGAGGAAACGGAACCTGCCCAGATTGGACTGGTAAATTCCATACTCCAAGGTTGATAAGAATTAGGGGTTTATTAGATCTTGAATCAAGAATGGTTTTATTCAGCTGCCACACAACTATCAGAAAGCACAGAATTCTTGACTTCATCCTAATTACAGCAGAGTAGAGAAAAGACTTGCCCAAGAGAATATGTAATTAACTGGCAATTATCAAGCCACTGTGTGATTTAGAGTTGAAAAAAATATCCAAACAAACATATTAATCTGAGGATCTGATGAAGGAAATTCTTTTCTGAAAGTGTTTATCCTATTACAAATAATTTACTTTATGCTTTTTGTCCTGGTGACCCTGCTGCTGTTTGTTTGGATATTTTTCACATTTTCTACAGAAGGGTATTTGGTTCCTGCAGTGCTGTGTTTTGTTGTTATACAGAGTTGGAAAATACAAAGATAATGATGCCATACCTTGAGGTGGATTATGCTGGTCTGGAGGGCATGACCAAAGATAAGTTAAAGGACTGGAGAAAACTGAGAAGTTGAACATACTATGGAAATGAATCAAGAATGGAGTAGGTAAAACTATGTCAAGATTTGAGGAAGAGACCAGAAAGGAAACAAGTAAAAGGCTAATGTGGCCACACAGGAGACTAAGCAAGCAGAAGGATGACAAAGGAGGTGAGAGCTGCAAAGGTGGAAATCTAAAAGAATATGGCAGAAGTGCTCATGAAGAGGAACAAACAAATCTTGCAACCGTTCAGCAAAAGTAGTTCAAGCTTCAGCTTTGGCACAAGAGATGGCTTTGGAAAAAATAGAAGAAGCTCTAATTAACTACTCAGATGAACTGATAAAACTGCAAACAATCAGAGGCTAAAATAAAGAAAAGGCTAGCTGAGTATGAGGGGTGTCATGAAGAGTTGTTTAAAATAAAACAGTACAGTTGGAAGACGGAGGGCACAGAGAAAACCTGAGATTTTCTGTTGTACCAGAGAAAATGGAAGGAATAGACTGTTTTACTTTTATGAAAGCACAAATAAGCAAATGTACTGATGTTTCATAGCTGGATTTGTTAACTGAAAGGGCAGATTGAGGGTATGCTCAAATCCTGACTATGAGAATGCAGCCAAGACTTATATTAGTAAATATGCAATCATATCAGGAGAAAGAGTTGATCCTGACAAAGCTGTGGAAGAAAAGTATTAAAAACTGGAGATAACAGAGTGTTGGCTGAAAATTATTAATCACTGTAGACCAGACAGAAAATAAGCAAATGTATCCTAGAAATCAGTGAATGTCGAGAAGCAGATGTGAGATTCGAGCTGCTATATCCAGGTGTCTTCAGAATAGTTTACCTGGAGGATCAAAGGCATTTTTGGATGCAGAACAAGCTAAGGAGGAAATAAACATTTAATCAATAAAAAAAGTGAACCAGCAAGCAGAAAGGGGCTGGGTTTCTCATTATTCTGATAATAAAGCTTATAGAGAGACTTTGCCAGTGAAACCTTTTCTATTGTTCTGAAGTAAATTGCTTGAGAGACAGAAATAGCACAATAGTTGACTAGAAGAACCAGGACTACCTTGGATTTGAACCAGAGTCTGATGTTAGGAGATGAAGATGACCAGGAAGACCAGCAACAGTGAAATTAGTGAATAAATATGAGACTATAAGCATCAATCATATTTATGACATATGGCTTTGCAAGAAAAATTGGCTGAGAAAGAATTGTGTTGATATAGTTAAACTTGTGAATGGACTGCAAAGCATATATATACCCCAGTTTGTCATTAATGTTTAGAAGAACACTAAAGGGAAAAAAAGTAACTGAAAGTTGGAAGAGAAACAGACTTGCCAAGACATCCTACAGAAAGAAGGAAGGAAGGTATAGGCAGACATGTACAGATTGAGTAAAGATGGGAGAGAGATCAAGGAAGACAAGAAGCAATCACTGTTACTAGATGACTACTTTTAAGTCTTCATGAAAGAAGGAGAGGGTAGAATGACACTGTAGGAGGGAGCTATGATAAAGTGGAGAGAACAGCAGACAGACATCAGCAAAGAGAGGCAGGATCTGAAAAGGGAAAGTATAACAACAGAATTTTTCTTTTGCAGGTTTTTGCCCCTAGTGTCTAAGAACTCCACTAGATCAGGCTCACCCAGTCCTCACAAAAAAAATAAATAAAATACTAGGAGCTAAAAACATAATTTATTATAATGAAAGTTAAGTGCTTTCATCCTTACATGTAACAGGAGCTCATCAAAACAAACAACTATTCAAAAACACTGGTTTATAAATCCAGTAAATCAACCACATGACATAAATCCACCAATAAAATGATTGTGGAGCACAATGCACTAATTACTTTTTAAATCATATAAAATAGGGTAAAATGAACAACTATGATATCCAGTTCTACTAACTATCTTATTATAATTTAGCTGCTCCGAATTTGAGAAAATAGTTTAACTCTACAGCCTCATTCAGCTCCAGGAATTCACTTGCAATCAGCCTAACTTCCACAACAATTCACAAATTCTAATTTATTTGGCCATGGACCACTTCTTGGGTTCACAGGAATCTGCTCTAAAAGAAAAACATAAACTTTTTATTATAACTAAAATAATTTTGTTCAAACTGGAAACACTAATGTCATAATAATGTTCAGAAATCCTCTTTTTTAACTTACGCTCAGTTTTTCCTGAATAAAAACAGCGGTAGTAATTGCAAAAGGCTAAATAAACCATACTTGTTGTGTTATAATCAAAATTTTGATTTAATCGAAATACATATGTGCTAGAATTTAATAAAATGCTTTCTCCTTCATGGATGTATTTGTATTGTGTGCAACATCCACATTTTCTACTGTTTAACTTCTTCATAACATAATTATTTAGTCTTTTTGCACTTCCCATTTCTGATCTTTACTTAACATTAGAATTCTTTTAAAAACAGAATGTGGCCTATCACCTAACATCTTACTAACATCCATATCACATCCAATAACTTTCCAATTGTCACTTACAAGGGTTTTAATGGAGCTACTTTTCACTAATACCATAGCTTCATCAAAATGACCTTCTTCTGTTTGTTTCCTTTTATCAATATTAATTAACCCACTTCCCAATAGTGGGGTAAATGCATCCTTCCTGTGTTTAAAAACTTCGTCTCTCACTTCTATCAACAATTTTTAGGGATTTCCATGCCAAAAACATTTGTATGAACCTATTCATTCCTCTTTCAAAATCTGTATCCTCAGAAATTATCCTATTTAAATGGACCATTTGACCCCTGATAATACTTTTTTTCTGTTTAAAGGGGTGATGTCTCCCATCATATACGCAATTAGAAACATTTGATTTCCTGTATATATTGAAAATAAATCTATTCCATTCAAAATCTTTCAAAATGAACATATCTAAATAATTCATATAATTTTTGGACCAAGCATGTGCAAACCTTAAAAATTCAGTGGTATTATTTAAAAACTGTATATAATAATTTAAATAAAGGAACATCACCATTTCAAGTAATAAAAATATCATCCAAAAAAATCTTCAAAAAAATACTACAATATATATCACATACTTACATTTAAATACCGTATTTTGTTCTCAATACCACAGAATAATATTAACTACAAAGGAGCATGAGCCACCCCCATTGCTACCTCACTCATTTGCTGAAAATATATACCTTCAAATACATATAGCTATTGTGAAGTACTGTTTCCATAAAAAATCTCTTCTGAGGCTCATGCTCTGACTGCTGAGTTTTTTGCCCCTAGTGTCTGTCAATTTTCAGCCCCCTCCTGGCCAGTTGACCTATTCATTCCTCATCAAATGGGGTGAAGGTCAACTTGGAAGAGCATTCATTTAAGCAGCTAATTGGTTCAAGGTTTTTCATTGTGTTACATCACTTAGCTCATGCTCAGTTCATGAATGAAGGAAACATGGAATGGGCTGAATGCAGTGGTCTGCCTCCCCACTTCCATAAGGGGCACTGTGAAGAAGTAATCCTGTCCTCCTTTCCTTGAATGAGGGTGGTGGTTTCTCCAGGTCTCCATCAGAAAAACTACACCCCTCCTTGTGTTCAAGCAGCCATACCCATCTCTCCCTGTGGAAGAGGCAAGTGAGCCACACCCCTTCATTTCTTTCCCTGTGTGCCTAGTTCCATTGCTGTGATGATTAACTGAACCATAGTTGCCTGGTTCACATTATGGACAGCACCTGCCTCTGTGTCACAGTGCCAGCCATGACACCATAAATTTTGAAACAGCACTTACCATAGCGGTAAATTAAAACATTTGGTTTACTCACCAGCATAGCTGTATCACTTCAGGTAATTTATCAACAGCTGTTGTATCTCCTTGCATAAATCAATGCTGGTCTTGTGCAATCATTGTTATTGATGTTCATATATCTGTGGTCCCATAAAAGTCAGGCTGGTTTGGTTTGAGATCAGTATTTCTCAGCAAGAATCATTGCAGAAATGCACATTTGTGGTATGCTAACTATTGTCCAAACAGTGAATATAACAAAATTAACTGGCATAATTGTCTGGCAGCTTACTCCAGAGATTCAGGCTATGAGCTGATAACAACCTTCATTCTCTAAGTCTTCATTATCCACCTCTGTATGATTCTCATTAAGTCACTCACTCTTGAAAAGAGGCAGTTGAGATTATTAAGTTTACATAGTTAACAACGAAAAAAAATAAAAATATTAGTGCAGCATAAGGTGGTGCTGCACTCCTGAGTGTGTCTTCCTTTGTTGAGATGGTAAACTGAGGCCCCATCTGCTTGAGTTGGTGGTAGCTCAGGTGGATGTAAAAGATCCCATGGCTCCTATTGAAAAGAGTAGGAGTCCTTTATATATATATATATATATATATATATATATATATATATATATACATATTTACCCGTTTATACAATTATTTTGATTCAGTTTCATACTTTATACATCAAAACTTGCAATTTTTATATCAACACCCCTCCTTTTTCCATAACCATAATCTAAACTTCTTTAATATAAGCGACAATACCCATTTTCCATTGAACACAATTTCATTAATTCTTTCATTCCACATCACACATACTTAGAAAACCTTCTTATCTAAATCCATCTTCATGCTCTTGCGTATATTTTCATAATATCCATATTCAATCATGTTCATCTTTATATCTTCATATTTTCTACACTTTCAAAAAAATTTCTATACATAATTTATTTCATAATTTTTTGATTCTCACATTAAAAAAAAAAAACACGTTCTATTGTTTCTTGTTCCCCACAATATAAACATGGTCTTTAATTTTTCTTTTTATAAGGCATATTTATTTGTCTTAACATGTAGTTTTTTATTTCCAACCTCCACAAAAGGTCTTGGCATTCAACATTGTGTTTACACCACTTATTTCTTTCTTTAAATGCTTTAATCTTTGCTTCTGAAACATTCCAATGAATTTATACAATAATATTTATTTATAATATTATTATACCATGTCTTTCTATCTTCTTCAACTTCATCAGTTTTTATTTTCCACATTCTTATCTTTTGCTGATAGTTCTCTGTTTAAATGTTCTTTTGTACTTTTATTATTTTTTATATTTTCCCAAACATCATTGTTATTGTACTCCAATATAACTGTCACTAATTTCTCATTCTTTACATTTAACCATGTCAATATCTTATACAAAATTTAATGACACTGCATGCACTACTGGATTTATCAAACCTAATCCTCCATTTTCCTTATCCATATATAAAATATCCCTTTTAACAGGATTTAGTCTTGATCCCTATACAAAAGACAAAAGTTTCTAACAGTTTTTCATATTCTGTAGGAATCATGATGATACTAGACAAATATGCTATCTTTCCCAATAACACTGAATTAATGATATACACGTTTTCTTATACACTAATCTATATGTTTACATTTTTGCTTATACATTAATCATTATGTTTTCCATAATATACATATATCCTTTATTATTATAGCTCATCCTTTCTTGTGATCTTCTTTATAAACAATTATCCCTAAAACAAATATTTCCTTCACAGAAAATTAAATATCTGATATTTTATTTGTGTCACCCAATGCCTTACTTTTTCTTTATTAAACATCATACCTCTTTCTCTTAAACTTTCAACTAAATAACTTTTCACATCCACTCTTTAATTTTAGCTGTTATAATAAAATCATCTGCATAAGCCATCATATCAGGAATTTCAGCTTCCTTTTGAATTTTATTACTTGCATTCTTCATTTTCTGATTTATCTTTCTAACCACTGTGTTCATAACCAAAGCAAATAAAATACTACTCATAGAATACCCTTGCCTTACACAGTTATTCATATCCATGTTTTTACTTATCCATCCATTAAGTAAAACCTTTATTTTATTCTTTTCATAAACTGTTATACACACTTGCTTGATTTTATTATTAACATTACATATATCCATTCTTTTCTAAAGATGTAATGCTGTACAAAAACAAATGCTTTATCAGTATCACCTATCATATGTTTTACATCTTCCTTCTTTCTATTTATATCATCTATAATTCTCTCACTATAATTAATAACGCCTGACATCCCCTTCCTCTTATACTGTATACACGTTCCTCCATGATATAGTACATCTTAAGTTTGAATCTCTTTTGTATTATTTTCATAAATATCTTATAGTTTGTATTATTTACAACTGCTGGACTCCATTTTTGTATCTTATCTTTATCCCTTTTTCCATACAGATTTTAATATTCCACTGCATAATTCTTTATATTTCAGTCCATTATTCATCCTTTCATTCAATACCCATATTAAACAATTTTTCTCCCATCCTCTAAATGTTTATACATTTCAAACCAAACACCATCTGGACCTGATACTGATTCTATAATTAGCCATTTCAATACTTGTTCTAATTCATATATGGTAATCTCTTTATCAAGTTCTCTATTATTTTGCACAGAAAAAAATGAACTTCCCATTCCTTTATATCATGTCTCTTTTTTTTTACTAAATATTTCTTCTATATAACTTATAACAATTTTCATAATCTGTTGCTGACTTTTCTTTTTATTACCTTCTTTGTCTTTTATTTCAAGACAGTTGTCATGGCGATAAATGGGGAAAATCATAAGAAGCTGAAAACTGAAATAGAAGGGATAATAGTGGAACAGGTTAACAGAGGGGTGGATGAGGAGAAGAGACGTCTAAAAGAGGAAGTCAAAGCTAGAAACAGAGGGGCTGCAGCTAACTGGTACAGAGTGTCAGGGTAGTTTGTGACAGAAGAATGCCAAAGAAGCTGAAGAGAAAAGCATGCAAAACACTGGCACGGCAAGTACTACCACATGTTGTGAAAACATGGGTAGTGAAGGCAGAGCAGTTGAGAAAGCTAGAGGTGATTGAGATGAAATGACTGAGATGGGTGGTAAGATGCACACTGTGGGTAGATGAAAAAATGGGGGCATCGGAGCAGCAGGCCAAGTAGTTCCAAATGCAGAGAAGGTCAAAGAGAACAGATTGTAGTGATTTGGGTAAGTGTGCAGGAAAACAAAAGACAATCTGGTGAAGAAGATTTGGGACAGACAGGCATATGAGAATATGACAAGAAGAAATTAAGGCAGCCAGCAAAGAGATGGATGTAGTATGTGAGGGAAGACTGATAATAGTCAGGCATGACCATCAAAGAAGGAAGGAGAGTGGCACTGAATTGAGAGAGATGGAAACAGTTGATGAGACACCCTGCACATATAGGTTCATAGGTTCATAGGTTCATACTAGGCTATCTGCCCTAGGGCATTTATAAGCCTAGCCAGAGTGTGTTTGGCTTTCGCCACCCATTTTAAATTAATTTTGCTATGCCTTTTTTTGAGGTTAGTATACTGTGCCTCTGTCTAACAGTGACACAGAAGTGATAGCTGGGGTAAACCTACGATCTCCCATCCACTCATCAAGATTCCTCTTGAAGAGAGTCAATGTGGGACTCTGCCTAACCTGGACTGGGATTTTATTCCAGAGTGAAGGCAGCCTCTGGGTTATGAATCTGTCCCTCCAGCATGTCCTATTTGTTTCAGTGCTGAGGTTCAAGTCTCTCGAGCGCGTAGCTCGATGGGATTTGGATTTTCTGAGGTGCAGCATGTCCATTAATTCCGGGTTGGACATGGCTTTATACGTCAGGCACAGATCGCCTCTGAGCAGGCGGTATGCCACTGAGTAGAGCTGGAGTTTCTTTAACCGGGCAGCATATGGCATCTGTTTGAGCCCTTTGATCCTCTTGGTGAGGTACTTTTGGGGTCTTTCCAGTTGCTGCAGGTGTCTGGTAAGGTACATCCCAAAAGGGGCATTGTACTCAATTATGGGCCTGATGAGGGATGAGTAAAGAGGTACAATGACCTCCCCTGATCTAGATGTGAATCCCTTCATGATTAGGTGGGCTATATAAAATGTTTTTCTAACCACTTTGGCCACGTGGTTGTCAAATGAGAGATTGCTATCAACTTGGGTCCCCAGGTCCCTAATGACTTCTTCTGTACTTAATGGATTACCACCTATGTGGTAATTTGTGGGCACTTTGTTTTTGCCAAAGGGGATGACTATACACTTTTTGGCATTTAGCTTGAGGCCATGGCTCTGGCACCAGTTGTCTGTTTCTATGAGGCCCTTTTGGAGGATGCTTGTGTCGGCTGGAGAGTTGATTATGGCACCCAGTTTGCAGTCATCTGCGAACTTGGTCAGCCACAGTCCTTCCGTGTTGGCCTGTACCGCCGAGAAATATATACCGAACAAGAGAGGTCCCAGGACTGAGCCTTGTGGGACGCCACTTGTAACTGGTTTGGAGTCTGACATGGCTCCAGCAATTCTAACCATGTGGGTTCTGTCCTTGAGCCAGTTTGCAACCCATCTAGTGACATAGGGGTTTATATTTAAGCTGGTGAGCTTATCTATAATGCCCGAGTGGGGTATTGTATCGACGACTTTTGCGAGGTTCAGGTAGGCTGTGTGGACCACCTTCCCTCGCCAATGGCCTTGGTGACTGTTTCAAAGAAATCGACCAGGTTTAAGAGGCAGGATCTGCCATTAACAAAGCCAAACTGGGTAGGATCCAGTGTCTGTAGTTCCCCAATATCTTTATTTATGAGGTCCATGATGATCCTTTCCATAGCTTTGCAGACCAAGCTAGTCAGGCTTATGGGGCGATAGTTTCCAGGATCCGTTGAGGCACCACCTTTGTGGAGAGGGGCCACTGTTGCTGTACACCACTCTTTGGGTACATATCCTGTAGTAAGGCTGAAATTGAACAGTAGTTTTATGTTTGGGTTTAGCTCTTGGAGTTCATGTAGGACACAGCCCAGGACACCATCTGGTCCCATTGATGCTGTTTTTTGCTTTGGAGAGGGCGGCTCTTACCTGAGCATCTGAGATGTCAATGGGGCAGCACTCTGTTGGGATAGATACTTGCCCTTTTGGTGGGGAGAGGGGGGAGAAGTTTGCACTGAACCTGTCAGCTAGGATGTTGGCAATGTCTGTGGGCTCGGTGTATTTTTTGTCATTTTGGACTAATTCTGAGCATATCTGGGAATTCCCACCCAGGTTCCTAACATAACTAAAGAAAGCCTTGTGATTATCCTTAGTGTCCTGTGCAATTTTTCTCTCGAAGCTGGCCTTAGACGATTTTATGAGTGCCCGTAGTTTTTTGCTAATACTGATCAGAGATGCCTTCCCTTTTGGGATTTTGCTCTATCATGTAGTAGCTTCCTCCTTCTATTGTATAGTTTGTTTATGGCTGGGGTCCACCAGACGGGACGCCTGCCTTTGGAGGATTGGGTCTTGGTTTTATTTGGGATTGCATGATCCATGCATTCCTGAAGGTGTTCATAGAATGTGTTTATAAAGGATTCTGCGGTCTGGGCCGTATTTTCCACAGGCCCGTGGGCCTTGGAGGATTTCGTCTCGGTTTTGAGGCGTGTGAAACTTGCTTTAGAGAAGTTTTTCACTGTGGTTTTCTGGGCAGGGGGTGGGGTCGGGATGTGAATATCCAGTGAGATTAGTTTATGGTCTGATCTTACCAGTGAGGGATAAACTTCTGGTCTGGAGCATAGTGTCCCCATGTTGGTGATGATCAGGTCCAGTATGTTTTCCCCTCTTGTGGGAGTGGTAACAAGTTGTTCCATAGCATTTGAGTTTATAAATTCTAGGAACCTTTGGGCTAGGGTGTTGGAGCTAGAGTAATGCTCCCAGTCTATGTTTGGGTAGTTGAAGTTGCCCAATATAATGGTGTTTGGAGAGACCTTCATATTTTCCAGTATTCTCAGGAAGGCCAAGTGGAGTTCCTGTGTTTGGGAGGGTGGTCTGTAGCAGGCTATAAACTGGAAGGCAGTTTTACCCACAGTTAGTTGCACATGGATAGTCTCTGATGCTTCGTGCTGTGCCACCAACCTGGAGGTGTGGGTATCTTTGACGAATATTGATACCCCCCTCCTTTTGTGGTTCGGTCCAAGTTTTGGGTCCGAAAAGCATGGTATGAGGTATAACCTGGTAGTGCTGGGGTGCTCTCGGGAGCCTTGAACCAGGTTTCTGTTACTGCACAGATATCGATGTTCTCCATGCTAAGGAGAGTTTCGAGTGCGTGCATCTTGAGGTTTAGACTTCTGGCGTTGAGTAGCATTACTCTTAGTTTCTTATCCCTTGTGATACCTATGGAGGTGGGTTTGTCTTTTGAGCCTTGCCTAAAAAAGGCCCTATGGGGTAGCAAGAGCCTTTGCCAATATCCGAAAGCCCAGGGGTGACAGGTGCAAGCCGTCCCTAGCGAAGCATCGTGGCTTGTCGAGCATGTCATCCCAGGCTGACAGGCATTGGATCCCCTTTGAATGACACCAACACTTAAGCCAATTGTTGAAATTGATCATCTTGTCTTCATATTGTGGCATCATTCTTGGTGAGGGTAAGATGCTACTCAAGGTCAGGGTCATACCGGCATGGGCTACATGCTCAGAGAGCTCCTCTATGTCTCTTTTCATGTAGTCCAGGGAGGTACGTCTCAAGTCATTCACACCAGCATGGACAATGACTGAGTCATATTTGTACTTGCCTTGGAGTGACCTGAGTGCTTGTGTTATGTGGCGGATCCTAGCGCCCAACAGGCAGCTCACCGTGACCTTCTCCTTGTTCAGCCTGGTGAGCGGGACGGCAGTGTGCCTGACGATAGAGTCACCTATTACAAGTGTATCAGGTGTGTTGTTTAGCCTTAAGGGCTGTGACTGTTCGGCACACTGGCTTTGTGAGCTATGTGTTGCATGTGTTTTGTTTTGGGGTAGCGGTTGCTTGGGTGTCTGCTTTGGAGGTCTCTGCTGCTTAGGCAGATTTTTATTTAGAGCCTCCAAGTATGTTTTTGTGTGTTTATGTGTTTGGTTTGTTGTCGTGGTAGGTCTATGTGAGACTGGAATTGTAGTGAGTGTGGTTTCCTTCTCCTCCTGACTGGTTACGCCAGTACTGAGTTGAGAGAGCTTAGCCTCCAAATAATAGAAAAATAAAAGGTGGTTGATGATGATGATGAAATTGGTATATTTGACTATGCTGAAGGTCATTAAAACCTGACTTCCTGATTATACTGTACTATCATACCACTGAGTCATGGTGATAACATTAAAATATTGTTCCCTAGCATTTTTGCAGTGGGCTGTAATCCCAGCACCTCCCAATAGAGGAAGCTCTGGCCCACACTCTTGTTCTCCAAATATACTTCCTCCAAGGTTACACCAGCTCAGAAAAGGGAATAACTTATACCATTTTGTCCAGGATGGTTTGACCTCCAGCAAGTTTAGTGACTGTGAATGTGTGGTGGTGGTGCGGGTGGGTCTTGGGGCAGAGGCTTCATTAGGGCATAGTAATTCATGCCACATTCAATAAAATATGCTGTGCTTTAGCAGACAGTGATGAAATTGTCTGCAATACATTATTTGGTGATACGTTTAATTTTGGCACACTAAAGTAGATCCTGATAAATAATATATTCAGTGGTATGAAAAGCAGGGGTACAATGGGTACCTTTGCTGCTACAGTGAACCTCACTTTCAAATGTTTAAAGTTAGATGGATATATTCACACTAACATACTGTCTTATTTATAATAGGGTTACTGTAGCAGTAAAACATAATATTTGGATATAATCCAAAGCAGCACAGAACTCGAGGTGAATATTATAGGATCACCCTTAGCAAATATAACCCTGTCCTACCTCTAGACTGTTTGGTCTTCAGTAGAATCATTTTAAATATGGTTCATATGTAGCTGTGGCTCTAGTGAAAAGTGCCTCTGGAATGCTCAAAAGTGTTTTGTTAACTTATAACAAAAGGCAATATGATGGGTTAGCCACTTTAATGAAGTCTGTTTAAAAACAATGTGACCTTCATTTTCCTTGTGAATGACACAAAGTTGATTGGATTTTCTCAGAGCACATGTCCTTCTGGCAAAGAATCTTAGTTATCTGTGGACACCAGTGTGCCTACTGCTCTTCCTGTTACTGTGGACAAAGTTAAAATAATCAAGGACATTGGCTAAAATTAGGAAAGTTTTTTAAATATTTGTACTGTTCAGTCAGAATGTTGATAAATTATTAAGATGTGCATCAACATGCATTTTTTAAGAATAAAAGGCTGTCAGCTGTAATGCCTATCATTGCTTGCTTACTATAACTACAATGGTTCTATACCAAATTGAGACATTTTAGGCAGTACTGTAGCAAGACTGAAGCAAACACAGCAATAGTCCCAGGCACCAACTTGTAGAGGATACTGAACATTTTAAAAAAAGGTTTGACTGCTTACAGGCTGTCAGTTAAACAATTACTATTTTATAAACTATCAGCAAAAACCAAGCACAGGAATGTGCAATGATACTTTATTAGAATAAAAAACAACAGGTAACACCTGAAGAAGTGCCAGACTTGAAAGCTTATGCTTTGTATTTTTCTATTTGCAACAAGTTACTGTTTTGTATTCCTGTGTTTGTTTTTGTTGACTGTTTAGATTTTGATTCTGTAGCACAGATTACCTGTTTTCTGAGCCAGACTTTACAATTTATTTTCTAAACTGTTAAAATGTCCTATTTTTAAAGGTAAAGAACCTTAAAAGACGCAGATAGACAGCAGCTTACAAGCTGCCTGTAAGTGATCAAAAATGTAATTGCTTAACTGACAACTTGTATGGTGCAGCCAAACATGTTTTTTTAACATTCAGTGGAAGGGGGTGCCAAATGGGTATGGTGCCAGGGTGCCACATTCACTTGCTACAGCTTTGGTTTTAAGAGGGCTCTAACAAAAAAAAAAAGAAAAAAAGAAAACAAAAACTAACAAAAAAAAAAAGCCCAAATCCAGGAAGTCTACGAAAGTCAGAGACAGTTGATAAACACAAGATATGCAGGTGATTTTCTCCTGGTTTTCAGGGAAAAACCCTGGTAATTGAACTGACAGAGTAAGAGAAGCATCCATACGACATCATACATTAAAAGAAAAAAAAGTAGGTTGAGCCACACATGGAAAATAGAATAGATTGCAAAAACTGCTTCTAGCTCTGAGACCCTTTTTCCAGAAGTAATTGCCACCAAGGCAAATGCCTTTGATGAAAGGAACTTCAAATCTATTAATTCTATTAGCCTGAGGGAGGAAATGTCCGTTTTTGTAATATGAAATTTAAATAACAAAGTGGAAATATTAGTTTTGTTTAATATCATAGGTGAAGGACACATTTCCAAAAGCTTTTAATGGGATGTTTAATGGGAAATATAAGGTTAAGACAGAACAGAGGTTCAGACAGAGTTATCAGCACCTTAAATGAGGAATAAGCTAAAGTGTGTTTAAATAAATTACTGAAGCAGTAAAGCAGCTTTTTGAACAGGGCATCTTTGTGTACCTAAGCTTTTGCTTTTTACTCAATATACCCAAACTGAAAATAATGAAAATGTCTTGCACTTTCAAAATCATGCTTTGTTTTGTTTTTCTTGTAGCAGGAATTTTGACCTCATTGAGAATTCAGAGGTGGGGAGAGAAGATGCAGCTGTTGAGAATTACAAATCTGTCATCCAGGCTCAGAGGATGGGAGATTTCAGTCATATTTAGAACTTTTCCCTGCTCTTGATAAAGCAAGTTCCTTGCTAAAGAAGTTGTACAGTCAGACTGAATTGAAAAGGTAGGGTGAGCAAAGGTTGTCTATGACAGGCTGGCACCATGGTTTCAGAAACATTTTCTAAATTAGTGGGAATGGTGGAAAAGTATACATCAGTTCCTCAGTCCACGAGAAGGGCAAAGTATTCAATGTCCATTATTTTGGATGATGCAGAAGAGACCAGAATCAATGGAAGTCAGTATATGAAGCAAAGAAGTGTGCTGTTAATGTGGCCCTAGAGGGATCTGATTCATTGAAACACTGTCCTCTTAAGAGAAGATTCATACATTCATTAAGTATAAATGCCTTCTGAGCCTGCCCACCAGTGTATTCCTTTGGCCTGGAAACTAAACTGCCAATCTGTGACAAACTATGCTGTGTCACTGATCGCCAATTATACATTGCTTCTCTGCAGATCTGGTGTTGTGTTACCTATTCTGATCTGAAGGCCTTTAGTGTATATGTGGTAAGAAATAGTTCTCATTTTTTTTTTAAACTGTTATGAAGGATCTTTTAATAGAAGATTACACATTCTGTAATTCAGTACTGAGAAGAAACCTGAAATATGTTCACTATGAGCAGTCAGAAGACTTTGCTGTAATACTTGGGTGTGTACCTGGTGGATGGAGTGGTTTTTCAAATTACAGATTTTAATGCTCTGTCCTGATATAGTCTGCAGACAATACAGTTTGCAAGCTCAATAACTTGTCTGCTAGAAAGGAACAACATTGTTGTCACTCTTCAGAAGGCTGATTTGTGTAGCCACCCCTGCCAATATATAATACTCCTATCAACCCTGCCCTACAAAAATCTTGCATGAATACTACTGTCCTTCTCTAACATGCAAATTGCAAATCAAACACTCATCTTACCCACACACACAACCAGGTAAATAATTCCTTTACTCTTGTTTTTTCACCTTTCAACCTTGGTCTTGCAAAATAGTTTTAGTGAAATTGTCCTGTCAGACTGGAACCAATTACCACAAAACATATTACAAATTATACATTACAAACCAGAAAAGAACAATATTGATCACGTAAAGAAAACATATAAATGTTCTTGCTACACAGGCAAATAGTTTAAATATCCACTGACAGACAACCTCCAGGTAACTAAACCCATTTCTCATTTCAGGAATTGCTTAAACATAATAAACAAAACAAGACAATAGTGTAAATATTTTTCTTTCCTCTCTTTCTTCCTCATCTGGTAATATGTGCCATAGCCTATTAATACCAACTTCATTAAGAAATATAATTCACACTGCCTGCACCTAACTTATCTATTCTACAACACAATACTATGACGTGTTGATTACCTTAAAGTTGCACTCAGTTGTATTCTTTTTATGTAAGCACTATATGCAAGTGAACATTTTTTACTCACTATGTTTTCAAAATTGTATACAAATCTGTAATTTTGCCTGGCTGTGTCCCCAAGCTGGGGCCAAAAAAGGATCCAATGGCCAGCCAACACCCTGGTTAACAAAAACAAACACCTAAATAATTAAGACAGAAAGTGAATAGTATTAGGCAGTAGAGGTAATGCATAAGGAAAAATGGAAGACATTTGAACAGGCTGTAGAAAGAAATGATAACAGATATTTTAGGAAGGAATAAGAACATTTCAAATTAAGTAGAATGAAAATGAAAGACTGGTTAAGAAAACACAAATATGCAGTTAAGGGAAAGGAGGGAAAATCATCTTTCTGAGAAGTTAAAGGCAGTGGACAGTGTTATGAGAGCAGCAGGTATGAACAAAATGTTTTTGTAAATGATAAGGATGGCATAATGGAAGCATTATGTCAGTATGTTAAAGAGATGTATGATAAAGTAAAGACGTGGAGGTGGAATATTTAAGTATTTAAATAGGTGAGAAAAATAGAAAAGAGATGAATAAATAAGTGGCAAAAGGAGTTAGAGGTTATAATAAGACATTGTAGGGAGGATGTAGTTTCTGCCTATAAAATGTTATGGGATTTATAAAGCCATGCATAAAGAACAAAAGTTGTGTTTTAGGGGAGCTAAAAATAAGTGGTTGAGAGAAAGTTTAAATAATATGGAAATATATATAAAGTTAGTTTAACCTTTTGTGGAAAAAGGAAAAATGGCTTAAGTTAAAGAACTGTAGACTAGTTCATTTATGTATTTGACATCTTTACTAACGTAACACATAGCATAGTGAAATGGTTACAGATTCAATTACTAAGGAGAAAACAAACCATTGCAACACTTTTTCATTTATACACATAGTACAACCATTGAATTTGTTTTAACAATCTATATTTTAACACTACATAGATGGCTCAAGTCTTTTCTTCCCTGACATATCTTTCCTCCTGAACATTATTCTGCACATATTGTTCCCACAAATTCCAGTAATTCCTATGTAGTTTACTCCTGTCCCTTTCTAAAATTCCCACCTCCATTTCCCTTATTATATTTTTACTTATTTTTTTAAACAACAAACATTCTTATTAAATTATGACATATGGTATAATCAATCATATATTTATATAAATGAAAACAAACCATATTGACATAATTTTAGTTGCAAACATTATACATCACAAACCATGTTGACATAATTGTAGTTGCAAACACTGTACATCACTTATAATCAATAATGTCACTGTCTGTCAAACATTACATAGCTCATTCAAATCCTGCCTTCTTTTTAAACCTCATTCATGCATGTATTGTTTCCACAATTCCCATTTTTCTCCTATATAATTGGCTCTTACTCTTTTCTAAACATCCCTATTCCATTTGTTTTATCTTTGTTACTATATTCACTACTTCTAGTAAACTTGGTTTAGACTGTGATTTCCATTTTCTAGTAACTGCTTTTTTGGCAGCCACCATAGTTAGACTCAGCAAGGCATTACTATCTTTATGCAAGTCCAATTCTGTATCATGGCTCAAAAAAATAATTTCCTGAGTTACACCCATTTACTTACCTAGTATCTCTAACTGCAGTAGTTGTTCTGCGGTAGCGTTGTCGCCTCACAGTAAGACGGTGTCCTGTTCGATTCTCAGCCAGAGCGTCTTCTGTAATGAGACATGCATGAATGGGTGTACCTTCGTTGAAGGTTGTGCGTCAGGGCTGGCAACTCGACACGTAAAAATCTACTGCCAATCATTAGCGGACCGGAGTTCCGCTGTGGTGACCCCTAACCGGGAAAAGCTGAAAGACACAACAACACAACAACTTACCTAGTATCTCTGACAGAGCAGTCTGCATGGAATCTTTAAAGTCTGCTAGCACATTACACTCCTAGAAAATATATTCCCAATTACTTCTTTCTTCCCTATCACACCTCCAACATTTACTGTATACCTGAGGAAAAATTTTGGAGTCTACTTGGGGTATAAAAATACCTATGTAAACATTTCCAAGGAAAGATCCAAAATCTTCTAAAGTTTGTTGCATATTTGCTACACATACACCTATCCCACCATTATTTCTTTGTGAATTGATTATCTAGTCTCTCTTCCCAATGTTTCTAACCTCCTCTGATTGATTCTTATAGTTATCAGGCAATATTTTGTATGCTCTACAACAAGAGTCAAGTGGGATTCCTTTTTTGATAGCAGCTTCTGTTCTAGATTCTACTAAAATCTCTACCAGTGCTGGTCTTTCACTTAGGATCCCTCTATTTCTTTCTCATTGCCTATACTCTGATATCAATCCTTGATAGGAAAGGCAATCTTTATTCTGCAGTCCAAATAAGTTCTTGGCCTTTTCCCATTCTATTACCTTTCCTAGTACTTAAGTATTATTGCTACCATATTTCCAGCACAGCATAATTTGTTAGAATTTGTAATGTTTTCCAGAAACTATGTCTGTTAACCTGAAAAGGGTTGTTTGCCTGTGTCTTTCGGCTTTTCCCGGTCCGATAATGATTGGCAGTTGATTTTTACTTCCTGGCTTGCCAGGCCTGACGCATAACCTTCAACAAAGGTACACCCATTCACGCATGTCTCCACACAGAAGACGCTCTAGCTGAGAATCGAACCGGACAGCGTCTTACTGTGAGGCGACAACACTGAAAAGGGTTGTGTAAAGTCTTAATTACTATTCTCTCACATTGTTTAGGACATTGGAAGAGGAATAATGGGAAACTTCCTCTTCGTGGGTAGCGTCCTTTCCTGACCTAATTTACTGAAAAATCCAATCAACATTCCTGCTGCTTCTGAGCCCTGTGAAGAAGGACCTGTTTATTTTTTTACATTTTTCTAAATCTTTAGGATACAGCTTGTAAGCGGAAGTGTTTACACAAAAAGAAAGTATGCAGAAAAGTGAATAAATAAAATTGATACTGCAGTTACAAAGTGTTATTTACTACATTACTACTGTAAGCAAAACAGACCACATTCACTGAATACAAGTACAAGTAGAAATGTCATAAATTAAAATATCACATGATCCAAATACAAATGTAAAATAGTGAATCTCACTGCCAACTAATAAAAAGGCAGAATACGTCCCTAACACATCCCTTACTATGTAGAGTCCAACAGATGTTAATAAAGTCATCAAAGCAACAGTTTCTAAGATGCATGACTTGCAATTGCATACATCTTATGAAGTGCACTGAAAGGCTTTAAAAGCATTGCCATTCCAATAGTAAAATGCTGTGAGCTGTAAAACACAGGATCAACCCAATACTCACAGTTACATGACTAAAGATCATCAGAAGTTGCCAGACATTAAGAAAGTCAATGAACATGACATTGGATAAGGAAGACTCTGAAGTGACACTCAGGTTTATTAGATGTCAAAGTAAGTTACATTGGAAAAGTACATCCCCAAGAAATACAAAATGTGACCATTATTCATCTTCCTGCCTCACACACAATGTGACAGAGTAATTACCACTACTTTATAAGCCCCTTTTCAGGTTAACTTAAATATTTCCAGCCAAACATGACGAATTATGCAACGCTGGAAATCTGGTTGCGATACTACATAAGTACCCCTTTCCCTCTTTAATTATTTCCTCCCAATACCTTGCTTCTTTTACCAGTTTCTACCAATAAATTCCAGACCCCTCTTTCCTATTGTCTGTATCTCTTACTTGCAATCATCCATATTGGCAGAATCTCAATATTTTCTGCTGTTATAAATATAATATTCTGCATGGTTATTGTTACTGCATGGTTATTGTTATTCTCCTTAAGGACCTGCATCCAAAATCCCAGTCTCCCCTTGCTTCTTGAGCTTTTCTCAGTTTTATCATCATCCATTTCCACTTTGAATTATAGATTTCTGCTTGTGCTATGTATAGCAGCCTTAATTGTGTAGCTCTGAAATACCACTACAAATCAGATAATACCGAACTGCCTTGTTCAGTTGGAAGAACCTGCTTATCCCCTTGACTCTTGTCATCTTCCCCTCCAAGAAAAATCCTTCAGCTCTTTATTAATTGCTATCCACAACTTCTTCTCTCATTGATAAAAATATGCCTGACCTATGTATAAAACTAAAGCGACTAACAATATTTTAACTGTTTGTATCTTGCTATCCATATTCATATAACAGAGCTACACATTTATCTGTTTTTGTATTAGCTTTTGTTACCCACATATCCTTAGCTGCCACACCAGAATCATTTTAATCCATACACCTAAGTATTTCATTTTATCATGTCACCATAAATATCGATATTGCTGAACCAATTTGTATGTGGGTACATAATTTACAACTATTGCCTTTGCTTTAGCTTCATTAATTTTGTATCCCAAAAAGATATGAAACTGCCTCAAAATGTTCCACAATACTGAAATGCCCTTTTCTGCTTTTATCAGGTGTACAATAATATCATCTGCAAACAGAGCCAGCTTTTCTTGACTTCCATACCAATTGTATCCTTGAATTTCTTAGTCTCTTATTTTGTCAATGGCTCTAAATATAGTGCAAATAACAAAGGGGAAAGAAGACAGTCCTACCTGGTTCCTCTTCTCAAACAGAAATTATCAGAGAGGAACCCACCCACTTTAAATTTTGCCTCCAATTCCTCATATATCCCCCTAATCAACCTTATAATTTTATTAGGGAATGACAATGCTTCCATTGCCCTGCTCATAAACTCCTAGCTTACTCTTTAAAATGCTTTCTCTGCATCAAGACCCACCAGCAACAGTGGTAATTTCTTACATCCATCTTCCCTCTGGATCATCAATGTTCTGTTAATGCTGTCAAATGTTTGCCTCCCCTCCACAAAACCATATTGATCCATATCTAACAGTTCTGGCATCACCTTTGCCGTTATTTTAGCCATTATAAATATAAACACTTTATAATCATTCCAGGAAGTTGGTGCTTCTCCTCCTCTTAAATTACTGTTTAGCAAAACCTTCCAGAGCTTTATCATTTTCCCGCCTAGCTTCCAAACTTCAAAGGGAATACTGTCTATTCCTGTGTACTTTCCTGTAGACTGATTATACATAACCATTTTCATCTCAACACCCTCTGTCCTAACTACTAGTAATTCATCGTCATCTGCCTCTAACCTTGGCATATTTAATTCTTCCATAAACATTTCCATTTGTACCTTTTCTTGATCTCCATATTTATCTGCTTTGTACAGACTTTCATAATATGTCTAAATATTTCTAATATCTCTACAGGATCTCTTGATATCTTTCTTGTTATAGGCTCCCTAAGCTTGAGGACAACTGTTTCTACTTTCTGTTGCCTGAGTTGTTACACTAAATGTTTTTGTGCTCTGGTATTATTATCAAAAACAGTTGCTTAACAGCAATCTTTCTAAACTCATGCATACTACTGAGGTAATCCTTTATTTTCTGCTTAGCACTCTGCAAGTGCTCCTCTTCTTGTTTTGTGAGATTCCCCCTATTCTGCAGTAATTTTAACATTTGTCAGTTGCTCTAAATAATTCTTGTTGCTTTGTAACCATATCTCTCCTTCTTTTATTTCCACCCTATTTTTAAAACTCCACTTTAAATTTATCCCACTTCCTAGCTATATTTTCAGAAGAAATTTCTGTCTTCTATGATAATTCCCAAATAATTTCCACTAGCCATTCCTTTAATTCCTCTCTTGATAACAGAAAGACAGGAAAGTGCTAGTGCCTCATTTTCATTTCATTACTCTGCATTTTTATTTTAGTTATTATTGGGGCATGATCTGAAGTAGTTATTGGATGCATATCAAAACTTTCAATTAAATGCATGTGTTCCTGTGAAATGTAAGTTCTGTACAGCCTAGCCCAGTTTTTGTATCTTGGGGAATAAGATGTAAATTCACTCCGAGCTCTTACTACTTGATTACTCAAGTCACATCTTCCATGCCAAATATTTTCATAAGCTTCTTCAAAAATCTACCCTCTTTGTTATATTTCTGATTCTGGACCCCCCCCCCCCCAGACACATCTTCCCTGCTGCAAAATCAAATTCCAGTCCCTACCTATAAGTAATATTCCCTCCTGAAAACTGATTATTTCATCCAGAATTTTTCTGACCTCCATTATAGCAGTTTTAGGTGGACTATAAGTACATGCCAGTGTAATCCTCCTCCCTTGCCAGTAGCCCCTTAGTACTACATATCTGCCATTATTACCTTTTTATCCTCTTCTACCCTCATTTCCAGAACATTGATGTGCAAGTTGGCCTGCAACTGGGACCATGTGCTTTGGACTGTCCTTCCCAGATAATGCCCACCCCAAACCTATCTGGGAAGCCTCTGTGGTCACTATGGCTTAGGGCTGAGGAAGAGTAAATGGCCAACCTAAGAGAATCGGATCAGAGTGTAGCCACCATTTGAGATCCTGTTTGCAATAGATGGTGATCAAAATTAGATGAGACATTGGCTGGTGTATCAGAGACCATTGCAAAGCTAGTAACCACTGCAGGATTCGCATATGAAACTTTGCCAGTGGAACTAGAGTGATTGGTGCATTCATGAACCTAATGTTTGAAGAACAAGTTTTGCTGGAACCCTGTAGTTTTTAAGAATTTGTCTGAATTGGAATCTGATGCATTGAATTCTTTCTGGAGGGAGAGATGCAATACCAAAAACAGTGTCTAAATGAGCTCTGAAGAAATCCAGTTCCTGAGAAGGCTGCAGGCTGGACTTTTCAAAGTTTATCATTATGCCTACAGATGTACAAAGATTTATGGTGTAGACTCTTGCTTGAGATGCCTGGTGGTAGCGGTGAGGAGCCAATCATCGAGATATGGAAAGACTCAAAAAATCTTGCATTCTGAGGTGAGCTGCAACCACTGCCATGTATTTGGTGAATGCCCTTGGGGTTGTGGTGAGACCAAAGGGCAATGCTCTGAACTGGAAATGACTGACACCTAGCCTGAAGTGCAGAAACCTCCTGGAACTGTTTTTCATTTTTATGTGGTAATAAGCATCTTGGAGGTCTATAGAGCACATCCAGAATTTTTTTTCCAAGAAAGGAAGTATTAATATAACCAAGACCATCCAGAATTTGGTTTAGTGGACTGCCTTGTTGAACTGGCTGAGATCCAAATGGGTCTCCAGTCCCCTGTTTTTTTGGGCACTAAAAAGAATCTTGAGTAAACCCTGGATCCTGTTTGGTCTGGTGGGACTGTTTAGATGACTCTTTTGTTAAGCAGTTTTTGAATTTCTAAGACTGCTGCTTCCCCTTGATTGGGTAGAACATCTGGGAGTCTTTTTGGGGTGTTGAAGTCATAACAAGTGGAATTTTGTAACCTCTGGATATTATTCCCTGCACCCATTTGTCCGAAGTTATCAATTGCCAGCCAGGTTGATGCAGGGATAATTGCCCCCCAGCTGCCTCCACAGGAAGGCAGGGCCCCCCCATTCAGGGATGCTGATAGGAAGGTCCAGAGAAAGATTCTCTGGACCCCTGATTTTTGTGGTCCATTTCTGCCCCTAGGGTGGCATCTTCCATTGCTTCCCCCTCTGCCCCGGGGGAAGTCTTTGCCTCGTCAGTCTTGGAAAGGCCATTTGAATTTTTTAAACCATAGTCTTCCACTTCTTTGGCTCCTAGAATATGGTCTCTGAGGAGTGAAGAAACATATGCTTATGGTAGACAGGGTCTTGCCATCTTTCTCACATCTGGCTAGAGTATCTTTTTCCTTGGGACCAAAAAAGGGTAGATCCATCAAAGGAAACATTGACAAATGACACTTTATGTGGCTCCACAAAGTCACATAAGTGCATCCAGGAATGCCTTCTAATAACTTTGCCTGAATCCGCTGCTCTAGTCATCCCTTCAGCTGTGTGAACAATGAGCCTCATGGATGAATCAGAGATAGCATCAAGGGTTGCAAGCTGAGAGGTAACTTTGTCATGCACCCCTTCAGCTACTGCTCCTGAGAGAGTATTTGAAAACTCTTTAATCAAATCTTTCTGTAATCTGGTAAATGCACTTTCCAAATCTATCCAACAGCCTAGACTCCTTGTTAGGAGGATGGATACTCAGACTCTCTTTAGTGAGTTCCTTTTTGGTGATAGGAATCCCTTTGGAATAATGTGGCTCATTCTTACAGGTCTTTTAAGGATTGGCTGTATGGCATACCACTCCCACTTAGCAATCAATTTAATAAGATCATCAGCGGGCGGAGGGTTCCAAGAAGTACAGGGCTGTGCATGATAATCCTCCAGGTATACTGATTCCTCCAAGGAAGGTTGAATAGAGGACCAGCCACCCCTCTGTTTCAGGATTTCTAGGATGTCCCCGAAGGAAACATCATCAGGGGGTGACCTGGGGGAACCATCCACCTCATCAAAATCAGTATCCAGGTGCTTCCTCTTGCACTTTCTTTTCACAGGGACTTCCTCTGGGGGATGATCCAGTGAAGTATACAAAGAGGAGACCACTAAAGTGGGAGTCACCTGGGACTTCTGTACCCTCTGTCCCGGCAATGAAACTGATGGCAGCTCAGGCCGTGTAGGAAGCAGAAATATAGCCCGACAGGTATGGCAAAGACTGAGAGTCCCCAAAGGATGATGCCTTCTCCATTATCCTAAAAGACTGGCCCCACCCATAGAGGGATGGGAGCCCAGAACCGAAATAGACTCCTTCGGAGCCGGGGTCACACCTTGCACCGAGGAGGCAGGTTCTGGAACAGAAGCCCGGGTTGATCCTACAAAGATGAAGGCACCAAGGGACATGGATAGTTCTGAAGGAAATTAATCACTCCAAGCCCTTCGGACCTGACCAGAGAATCATGACCCTGGGAGACCTCTGGTGCTGAAAGCTTTGAGGAACTCAAGACAACTCTCAGAACCAGAGAAGAGGATGCTACTGGACCTGAGACAGTCAATGCTGGGAGAGTCTGAACCGAGGGCTCCAAGGTCTTGACAGGAGTTGGAAGAGGAGGGTATGTAGACGTTATAGCTAGGCTGGTTCCAAGGCCAGTGTGGCTAGGAACTGAGGAGAGTCCCCTGGCTGTCAGAAGCTGATACACCAGTCTAATATATCAGCCTCAGAAAGACTCTTAGTAGAATGAACAGAAGATGAGGAAGGAGATTTAGGGGGTCTCACTTTTGAAAACGGGCTTGGTGGCCTGTCTTTAAAGGGGTCAGTGGAAGGAGAGTATTTAGTCCTTGGCAGCTGTAATAGTTTTGGCACTGAAGAATCTGTCAGTGTAGAAGAAGCTGTTTTCAGTTCCGAAAGAAGCCTAGGTCTGGTCAGATAAATCCTCCAGCGACAAGGAACTCTTCTTTACCGAGGATGACTTAGGCATTTTCTTAGATGGTTCCAAGGACCTTGGAACCAAAGAAGGCCTTTTCTTCGAAACAGATGAAGAAGATGAGGAAGAAGTGCTAGCTTCAACCCTGGACTCAGATAAAACCTTGTCAAATCCTGATTTAAGGAATCCTTTCAATACTAATTTGTTTTTTCTTTCATTCAGGGTTCATGTAGAAAACCTGTGACAAACTGAACAATCTTCCTGCAAGTGAATCTTTCTCAGGCAATATACACATAAATTGTACCCGTTGGAATTAGGCATCTTGCACTCACATTTCTGGCAACTTTTAAACCCTGATGTGCCTTTGACAGATTTAGCAGGGGAAGGTTGTTGCTTTTATTGATCAGCCATTATAATGGTTGTAAGCAACTGTCAAACAGTCATGCGACAAGAGAGAAAAGGGGAAAGTAAAGTAAAGGATTTTTTCTTTCTTTTTTTTCCCTTGAAATAATTAAAGACAAGAGATACCAACAACAGAGTACCTAGAAAGGTAATACATTAAGAAATAAATAGAAAAAAAGTACCAGCAATGGTACTTAAATTCTACCAATGGTAGGAGAGGGAAAAAGGAAGAATAAACAGCTAAGTTAGGGATAAGAGGAGTGGGTAGATAGCAAAAGAGGAATTAGACAAGGATTTTTTTTTGAAAGGCAAAAAACTAAGTTCAAGAAAGTTAGAAAATAACTCACTGTTATAGCCAAGGCTCGAGAGAAGGAAACTAACGTGTCTAGTCCGCAAAGTGGCAAACAAGATCTGAGGTAACTTCAGAGAGCAGCATTATGGTTAGTGCCTGGCTCGAGACTTTGGAGAGCATGAGCTGAAAGATATGACTGAGTCAGTTCCGAGGTTCAGAACCAAACCCACTGTCAAGGATTGGGTGAAGATTGACGACATCAGATTCTCAGGTTTTCCCTGTGTGTTCTGTTCTCTAATTTTAGTATTTTCTGAAACATCTTCTTGGCCAGTCTCATATTGATTCACCCTTTTCTTCATTTCAACCTCTGATTTTTGCAATTTTATCACCTCATCTGAACATCTGTTTAAAGCTTCTTCCATTTTATCCAGCCTTTTGTTAATTGAGTTGATATAGTCCATCAGTGTTTTGTTTATTTTAATCCGCTCTGAGTAAATTTTTTTCTCTAGGTTACTGGAAGTCATGTCTTGCACCAAAGCTGGAGCTTGGATTGGTTTTTGCTGAACAGCTGCATAATTCTTCCCAGTCAGTATTTTTCCTCACCTTTTGTGGTTGATTTTATTTCAGGTTCTCTGAATTTCTTTTTTGCTGGCATCCAGGCAGTGCACTTCCAGCCAGTTACTGAAATTTACCCCCCCCCCCCCCAAAAAAAAAAAAGATGAGTTCACTGGTTCTCTCTTCTGAGTTTCTGTTTTCACACTGGGAGAGCTGAAATTAAGCTCTTACAAAATGTGCAGCCATCTTGGAAGTCCAATATTGCATTTTCAAGAGCCTGTTCATTTTGAAGTGAAATATTGCATTCTAAAGATCTATCAAGTTCATCCAATCATCCTTTTACAGTAGGGGCAAAAACGGATTGAACTGTGATCATCTGGAACTTTGAATATTTCAAGTACCGGTTTAGTTTGCTGAGATACAGGATGGGTCTCAAGTTCCCAAAAGGGCAAGAATTGAATATTTATGTAATGCTGCTTAGATTATATGATATGTATGTGAAGTATAATGTTTGTAAATGTGAACTTGTTAATGCAGTTTGATTGCTTTTAGATAAATATAAATTTGCCTGTGTCACAAGTGATAATTCAATAAAGGTGTTTAAAAAGAATCTTGAATAGGTTCCAGATCCTAACTGGTTTGGGGGACTTTTTGAAGGACTCTTTTTTTTCTAATTGCTTTTCTATTTTTAAGGCTGCTACCTTCCTCTGTTTGGGTGGAACATCAGGAATCAATTTCATAGGGGAGATTTTGGAAAATGGTATGAAGTAACCTCTGGATATGATCTTCTGCACCCAGTTATCTCTTGTGCTTGATGTCCAGGCTTCTTGGTGCAGAGACAAGCACCCCCTGGATGGCCTCCAGAGTACAGCAGCCTGGCAGCCTTCCAGGAGCCCTGGTTGGGTTTATCCGAGAATATATCCCTGAAACCCTGGTTCTGCAGACCACCTCTGTCACAAGGGTCGCGTCTTCCATTATAGTACCTCCCTCTGCCCTGGGGAGAACTGTCTCGTCAAGAGTCTTGGAAAGGCCATTGGGACTTGCGAAACCACAAAGTTTTACCACCTTAGTGATTCTGAGAGAAGGATCTCTAAGGGGTAGAAAAATTGATCCTAATGGCAGACAAGAGCTTTCCATCTTGCTCACAACTGGAGAACATTTAATTCACTTTGGGGCTGAATAAGGAAGATCCATCAAAGGAAGTATCAATGAACAAAAACTTGAAGGGTTCCACAAAATTGCACAGGTGCATCCAGGCATGTCTCCAAATGGCTATGCCCAAACCCGCCGCCCTTGAGGTACCCTCAGCAGCATGAGATAACAGCTTCATGGATGCATTGGTAATGGACTGAAGAGTGGCTAATTGTGAAGAAGCTTTCTTTTGATCATCCACAGACATGGGCCCAGAAAGAGATTTTGAGAGCTTCTTGGTCAAATCTCTTTGTAATCTGGTAAAGGGCACCAGATAATTCAGTGACTGCAAGGCACAGGTCACTGAGGCATAAGCATGCTTGTCAAATCTGTCCAAGGCCCTACACTCCCTATTAGGGGGATGGACAGATGAGCTCTGTTCCACAAGCTCTTTTTTTAATGGCTGCTGCCAAGACCATGGCATCTACAGCGACTCCTTTGCTCCAGTGAGCTCTGTCCTTCTGGGGAACTAAGAACTTATCTGGTCACCTGGGGATAGCCTCCATGGTATCCAGCTCCTTCCATGCATGGTGGGAGAATATCTCTATCAACTCATCAGCTGGTAGGACCACCCTAGATGTACCTAGGCCAGAAATGAAAGCCTCCAGAAACACTAATTCCTCTTGAGAAGGGGGTTCAGAAGACCTTCCACTTTTTTGCTTGAGAAATTCCAGAATATCTCCAAAGGAGATGTCATCAGGTGGAGATTTGGGAAACCCCTCCACTACATCGGTGACAGATTTCTGGGGGGACTCTAGGTGACTCCTTTTACACATTCTCTTCTTAGCTACTTCATCAGTGGGATGGCCTGGTGAATTATCAGAAGTGATGGGGAAGTCCAGAGGAAGGACTGACTGAAGGCTTGTTCAGGTTGGCTGTTCCGGTGCTATAAATCTGAAAGGTTCAGAGCTCAAAATCGATGATGGAACACAAGTGCTATGCTCTGGAGGTAAGGATGGCCTCTTTCTCAGTAAAAAGAAGGCTCCTCCACTACCTCAAAGGTAGAAGGTCCAGGGGAAAGAGCAGCTGACTGCACTGTAGATGAATAAATCTGTGTTTTCATGCCCTGATTCATTACAGATGCCTGTCTTGAAGAGGGAGTCAGACCCAAGCTGTACAACACTGAGGTTCCTAGGGGCAAGATAGCTACAACAGCTTCAGAGTTGACCCTAACCCCCTGGCACCACTGTTTCGACTCTGAGAGTTATCCTGCTCTGAAAGGGTCAGAACCAGGTGATTCAGGAACATGACTGAAGTGAAAGAATGACCTGTCTTCTGATTTGACAGGGACACTCTTGAAGACCTCAGATTAGAGTGTTATGAAACAGAGGTCAAATCAGAGAAGGAGATATCACTTGAGGCTGGGTGGAGTGCAGGCTCACGGGTCCTATGGGAGATGGAGCCGGGATTTCCCCATCTAGAGCTGAGCTTTGATGAATTTCCTCATCATTCTAAACACTTCTGCTTCAGACAGGCTCCTGGAGGACCTAAGGGAGGAGCTGGTTGATGGTGGTCTGGAGTCTCTCCTTGGCATTTTCTGTTGGAAAGGGAAATGGAGCCATGGAGATATGGGCTCTGGAGTGAAGTGTAGAGACCGTGTCCGAGGTGACTTGGCCTTGGCAGAGCTAGGATCTGAGGAGGTCAGAGCTAACTGTTTTGAGACTTTGATCAGAGGCTTGATTGTTGAAGATGATCTAGGAGAATAGTCAGAGGACAGCTTCCTGGAGTCCTTCTTCTTCGGAGCTGAGTGAGGCTTCCCTTTATCAGACTTATTGGGGGGTTGGGGCCAAGCAGACAAGGAAGAAGAGGAAGAAGGAAACAGACCCCCTCACAACTAATTTATTTCTTCTGTCACTCAATGCCCTGGTATTAAACCCTGTACAAATAGGGCATTGGGTGTTCAAATGGGCAGCTCACAGGCAGTAAATGCACTGCCTGTGGGCATCAGAATTGGGGATCGTATGCCCATAGGAAGCACATTTTTGAAGCCCATAGGCTTGTCAGACATCTTGCTGATGCAGAGAAAAGAAAAGTAATATTTTGTTTTAAACAAATTGAAAGGTTAAGATACCAATAATGGTACTGATAAATACCCTGTATGGGGTAGGAAAAGGAAGCAGGAGAAGAAGAAAGGTTAACAACAATGGTACTTAGAAGATTACCCTTTAACAGACAGGAAGGCCTAAAAGGAAGGAGGCAGTGCTAACACAGTGGAACCCAAAAACTATAAGAAAAGGTTAAGGGAAGAAGAGTAATAAAGATCAGCTGAATAAGTTAGAAAAAAAAACTCATGATATATAATGAAAAAAAAAAATAAATAGTTTGCACCCTGAAGCTCAAGAACAGAAAATCCATGTTTGAACAATATGGCAGCAAACGAGATCTGAGGTATACTAGGATGATAGAGCATTATGGGTAAAGGGAGGTGCTTGAGAGTTCTATCTGTGAATCTTACAAAAGTGGTTGAGTCAGATCCGAGGTTGGATCTGAGACCCATCAGTTGAAGACTAAATGAAAATGACAACATCAGATCAAGCTCATATGATACAAATTTTGCATTTGGTAAGGTAAACCTTTCTGGTCTTTGGCTTTTGTGAAGACAAAATTTGAACAACTGAAGTAGACAGCCTGGCATCCCTTGCCAAAATTAAAATTGGAGAAACTATGCAGTCAAGTTTCAGGGTTTTAGATTCTGGTGAGACTGACTTGATGGGTGATACAGAAGGTCTGGACATGGTCTGTACTAGGTGAGGTCAGAGAAAGAGGAACCAAACCTGCTGAGGGACAAAAGGGAGTACTGAGAATCACTTTGGTCTTGCATCTTCTGGCTTTCTGAAGAAACTTTATTATTAGAGAAAATGGTGGAAAAATATAGAAAAGACCCAGGGGCCAGTTGTAGACTAGAGCGTCCTTTGGTGCCTGTCCCCATGGAGGAATTATGGCAAAGTAACTTCTGCACTTGTTTAGGTAGAAAGCAAAAAGATCACAGCAAGGTTGGCCCTGTGGCTATAAATCTGCATCACCACAGTCTGATTGAGAAAATGCTTGTGGGTCAGAATAATAGATCTGCTCAGTTTGTCTGCCAGAACATTGAAAGTCCCCAGGATGTGCATCACGATTAGAAAGTGATCGGAAGACATTGCCCACTGCCATACCCTGATGGCTTCCCAGAACAGTGGGTATGAATAGGTCCCTGCTTGTTGATATACCAGACTAGCAACTTCTTGTCCATTTCGATGGAGCCTGTAATACTAGGAGGATTGCCCGAATCTCCATGACACTGATGTGAAGACTGGCCTCTGTCATCAACCAAGAACCTTGAAATGTCTTCCCTTCAAAATGCTCCCCCATCCCAGAAGGGAAGCGCCCATGGTCACAGTGGCTACCAGAAGCAGTGGGGAGATCAGTTGAGCCCATTATACAATGGAGCAGGTCAGTCATCAGCTGATGCAATTCTGCATATCAGTGTGAGACTTATTAGGGCATGAAAGGGATGAGACATCAAGGACCATTGAGCAGGAAGTGTCTACTGGCAGCCATCAAGGACCAGTGGTTGAAGAATAAGTTTTGCTGAAGAAAAGGATGATGAAGGACCTCTAAAGTGACCTGATGCAGGAATAAGATTCTGGACTGGGACAGCCTGGCTATTTGAGCACTTGTGTCAAGGTGACATCCGATAAATTTTGTCAGCTGCTTTGGTGTCAGCTGGCTCTTGACAAGACTGATAGTATTTCCTAAATGTGGAGCTATACGGATCAAGAAGTCCCTGCACTTGGTTGGTGTGGTAAGAAACTAACCATCTAAATATGGGAACACCTGAAATCCCTTCACTTTGAGATATGTTGCTACCACTGCCATACACTTGGTGAATACCTTGGGGGGTGTTGTGAGGCCAAATGGCAGTGCTGTGAAGTGAAGGTGATTGGCTGCCAGCCAGAAATGGAGAAATCGCCTGGAGTTCTTTGCTGTTTTGATATGATATTATCACATCCTGGAAATCTATGGAGCCCATCAAAGCCATCCTTCCTAAGAACAGGCAGAATGGATTGAACCAAAATCATCCTGAATTTTGTCTGCTTTATGAACTGAATGAGGTGGTTTATGTCCAGGATGGCCCTGATGTCCCCTGTTTACTTCAGAACTAAAAAGAACCTTGAATAGACTCTGGATCTTGATTGGTCTAGGGAGACCTGCTGGATGACTCTCTTTTCTAGTAGCTTGCATACCTCTATTGCTGTTAATTTTAGCTGAATGGGTGGTATGGCAGGAATTTTCTTCTTTTTTCAGAAGAGGGGAAGCAAAGGGAATAGTGTAGCCTTTGATGATTACCCTCTCCACCCAGGCATCTTGGCTGATGGTCTTCTAGGCTTGAAAGGGCAGGGATAAGCACTCCTTGACTGCTTCCACAGTCACAGTGTGGTAGTCATATAACCATTCAGGAGAGCTGGTAGAGTTTCTTAGTGAAAGGACCTCAAAATCCTTGGTTTTGTGATTTGCTTCTGCCTCTGGAGTGATGTCCATGAAAGTTACTCCTTCTTCAGCCCCCCCCGGGGGGGGGGGGGTCTATCCACATAAGCATCCTGGACAAAACCCTGAGACTTTTAGAACTACAGCTTGTTTCACTATTTCTGGTTTTGAAAGGTTCTTTGTGGGGTGGAGAAGCATATGCCAGCTACAGACTGGGCCTTACCTTTCTGCTTACTTCCAGTGAAAGTCTCTTTCACTTCAGGAGCAAAACAGGCTGAGCCGTCAAAAGAGGCACTGACGACAAATGCCTTGAAGCCTTCTGTGAAGTTTTACACATGCATCCAGAAATGCCAATGAATAGAATGCCAGTGTCTGCCACTCTGGCTGTACCACAAGCTGCATTAGGAAGCAGATACATGGATACATTAGTCATTGATTGGAGGGTACACAACTGGGACTCTATTGTCTTTTGGATGTCTGCAGGTAGATTACATGAGACAAATGTTGACATCTCCTTCTTCAAGTCCCTCTGAAACTGGATCATAAGAGTTCGGTAGTTCAGCACTCTGAGTGCAAAAGTCACTTAAATATACATCCATTTCCCAAATCTGTCTAATACCCCTAGATTCTCTATTAGAGGAATGAACAGACATGCTCTCTTCTGAGAGCTCCTTCCTTGTGAATACCACAACAACCATAGCATCTACTGAAGGACCCTTACCTCAGTGGGATCTAGTCTTGGAGTGGCCACTAAAATGTTGTCTGGTTTATCTGGAACTGTCTCCATCAGATCAGGCTCCTTCAATGCCTGCTGAGAAACTAAGCTACCTGTTCATCAAAATCCATGTCTTTGGTGACTAACCCCGGTGAAGAGTCCAAATATCTCCTCTTACAAGCCCATTTTCTAGAAACCTCACCCATGTGGGCATCTGGGAAAGGCTCAGAATAAGATGGTAAACTTGCCTGGCTAGAACTCCCTGAGGCTGAAGGAGGTTGACTGTCCCTGTTAATCAGGATGAACAGGTATGGAAACAGGATAGTACAGTTGTGTACACTTACCATAAATGTAGATGTTCGACTGTATTCACTGTTGCAGTCATCACATTTGGGTTATCTGCCTGCAGGTAGCCCTCAGCGGGCCTGAATACCAGAGTCTTGGATTCCTGCATCAGATGCTCTCTTCTTCCATGACGTCAGATCGTCAGGGGTATAAAGCATGCAGCCGACGCCATTGCATCAGTTTTTCCTTGCCCCAGATGTCAGATGCCCCCACAATGGGAAGCGATTATATGTTATGGTACACCTCCATCAAAAAGCAAATACACCAGAAAACCTAAATACACCAAACAAGAAGGAAAGGTAGAGCCAAGAGAAGTCAGGAGGCTGGAGGGAGGGTAACCAGGACTGCAACAGTGAATACACTTGAACATCTACATTTATGGTAAATGTACACAACTGTACTATGTTCTTCGTGCTTCACTGTTGCAGCCATCATATTTGGGTTGATTCCCAAAGCTAAGGAAGGGAGGAGGAAGTTAGAGAGCTTTAGGGCCAGCTATTAAGCCCCGCAAGACTGCAGTGGCAAAACCAGCTCTGGATTTAGAAAAAATAGGCATGTGGTAATGCTTGGTGAAGGTATGTACCGAACTCCAGGTAGCAGCTTCTAGGATGTCCCTGGTAGGGACTCCTCTGAGAAAGGCTGCAGAGGTAGATGCAGCCCTGGTGAAATGTGATCTTATCCCCTGTGGGGTAGGTTTTCCATGATGCTTGTAGCAGAAATGAATGCAATGGGCTATCCATTTAGAAATGGTTTGCTTTGAAATGGCTTTCCCCTCTGCCCCTGCAGCAAAGCCAACTAGCAGCTGTTCAGATTTTCTGAGAGGCTTAGTCTAGTCCAAATAAAATCTAAGTTGTCTGTGCACGTCCAGAGAGTGCAGTATTCATTCTCCTTTGTTTGTGGATTAGGGAAAAAAGTAGGCAAATGAATGGACTGATTTAGGGCCACACTAGACACCACCTTGGGCATAAAGGAAGGAATGGTCCTGAGGGAAACCCTGTCTGCATGGAAGATAATGAAGGGTTCCACTGCCATGAGGGCCTGTAATTCAGACACTCTTCTTGCTGAAGTGATGGCTAGAAGGAAGACTGTTTTCCAAGAAAGGAATTTCAACTCTGCAGTTGCAGCTGGTTCAAAGGGAGGGAGAGTGAGCTTTTCCAATACAAAGTTAAGGTCCCAGGCTGGCGTAGGGGCTCTCCTGGGGGGGGGGGTCTTAAATTTTTGGCCCCTCTAAGGAATTGCTTCAGCAGGGGGTGAAAGAAGAGGGGTGGCTCAGTATTATAATGAGCTGAAATGGCAGAGGCATGAATTTTAATTGACGAGAAGGATAGGCCCTTGTGGAGCATTTCTGTTAAGTACTGAAGAATATGAGGTAAGTTGGGCACCATCGTGCCCATCCTCTGAGTCTGGCTCCAGGAATAGTATCTTTTCCACTTTTCAGCCTAGGATTTTCTAGTACTAGGCCTCCTTGCCTCCAGAATGACATCTAGCACCTGCTTACTGAGGGATGCTATTGGAGAGCTCAAGGAATTAGCCAAGCTGCACAGTTTAGGGTTTGAAGCTGAGGGTGCAGAATCTGGCCCACCTGCTGGGACAGCAGCGAAGGGGTCTGAGGCAGGTGCCATGGTTCCAGCAGTGCCATACTGCGCAAGAGGGGGTACCAGTGCTGGCATGGCCAGTCTGGTGCAATCAGTATTGTCCTTGGCTTGTCCTGCTTGATCTTTTGCAGAACCTTCGAGAGGAGAGGCAGAGGGGGAAAGGCATAAACCGAGAGGCTTTCCCAGGTAAAGGACAGGGCATCCACTTTCAAAGCTTGACTGTGGGAAGTCCTTGTGCAGAATTTGTCCAATTGGTAGCTCTGAGGGAAGGCAAACAGGTCTACCTCTGCAGTCCCCCATTTGTTCCTCAAGATGTTTTTGGTTCCAGTTTCCATTTGTGTGGGTCCATTAGATTTCTGCTTAGGTCGTCTGCCAGTGAATTTAGCTTGCCTGGCAGGAATTGAGCTTGTAGGTGCACTTGGTAGCTTAAGGTTGTGTTCCACAGAGCCCTGGATAGTCTGCAGAGAGGGTACGAGTGGGTTCCCTCCTGCTTGTTTATGTACCACATAACTGTGGTGTTGTCTGTCTTTACCAATAAGTGTCCTGGAAGAATGCGGTCTTTGAAGGCTGTCAGGGAATTCTGTACAGCTAACATTTCTTTTTGGTTGAGATGCAGGTGCATCTGTCTCGGGTTCCATTTGCCCTGAATGCACTGCCCTGCCAAGTGAACCCCCCATGCATAGACTGATGCGTCTGTTGTTAGGGTTTGGGTAGCAGGGGGTAGAGTGAAAGGGAGCCCCTTGTTGTGGTAGCAGGCCTCTGCCCACCAAAGGAACTCTGTCTTTATACAAGGAATGATAGGAATCATTGATTCCAGGTCCTGAGAATGTTGACACCATAGGCTTTTTAGATACCATTGTAGTTTCCTCATATGCAATCTTGCATATGGAATTAGCAGAATGCAAGAGGCCATGAACCTCAGGGCTTGTAGAATTTTCCTTGCAGATAGCTGGGGCTTTGTGGCCAATATTTTGAAATATATTGTCAAATAAACTTGTTTCTCTGGAGTAAGGAAAGCCATCTGGGAAGCTGTGTTCAAGCTTGCTCCCAGTAATACAATCTGTTGGCAGGGTACTAGGTGAGATTTCTTTTTGTTTATGGTGTACTCCAGTGAGGTTAGAAGTTTCTTTACGAATGCCAGATGTTTAAAAGCAAGTCCTGGCTTTCTGCCTGAATCAGACAATCATCCAAGTATGGGTATATTTGAATATTTCTCTGCCTGCAAAATGCAATGGCTGGAGCTAGACACTTTGTGAATTCCCTGGGAGCAGTAGATAAGCCAAAGGGAAGTGCAGAGAACTGATAGTGCATGGAGCCTGCCCTGAAGCGTAGGTATTTCCTGCAAGATTCTCTTACTGGAATGTGCAGGTAAGCTTCCTTTAAGTCTAAGGTTGTCAACCAGGCATCTTTGTCTAGCATAGGAAGCAGCTGTTGAAGTGTTAGCATTTTGAATTTTGGGATTACCAGAAAGGTGTTTAGAATAGAGAGGTCCAGGATAGGACGCCAGGAGCTGTCTTTTCTGGGTACCAGGAAACGTCTTGAATAAAAACCTTGTCCCCTTTGTTCTTCTGGGACAGGTTGAATAGCCCTGATACTTAGAAGAGATAGAACCTGCTGTTGGGCCTCCACCCACTGATTTGGGGATAGGTCTGGCCAACTGTTTGGGGTTGGTAGGGTGTGGAAGTGGAATCTGTATCCTTGGGAAACTATATTCAAAACCCATTTGTCCTGGGTAATGAGTTCCCAGTTTTTTGCATGCAGGGCGAGCTTTCATCCTAAGGGAGCAGGTAGTTGAGCAGGACTTGGAAGGGTTAAGGTTAAATCATTGTGCCATTTTTCCGTAGGGTGTGGCTTACTACTCCCTGCTTTGGAAGTGGGAGTCCCCCACTGCTTAGGCCTGTGTGTAGCCTGAGACTGTAACCTAGGGTCTGCTCTTCCTGGGTTTGGACTGAGAAGGCCTGGAAGAGACTGGAAAGGATCAATTATTTGAAGGCCAATGCCTACTAAATCTGGGAGGCTGTACTTGTAGGAAATCTTTAACAGTTTGCATAGATTTAGCTTTTTCCATCCTTTTGAGGACTTCTTCTGCTTTGTTGCCAAACAGGTGGTCTTGGTTTAAGGGAGCATCCAGTAATTTAGCTTTAACATGATCTGGCAAGTTTTGCTCCTTAAGCCAAGCATGCCTTCTAAATACAGACCCAGTGACAGCAGCCCTGCAAGATGCTTCTAAAGAGTCAAAACCACATTGCAAAGTATGTTTACCAACTTGTTCTGCAGAATGCATTAAATCCTGTAATTCTTTGTGTTAGCACAGTCAGGAATCAACATCATTTTCTGTTTAAGTAGTCCCATAATATCCTGCTGGTACTTTAACATATGAAACTGGCAGTTTAAAGCCCTAATGGCCAAAGTAGCAGAACTGTATACCTTCTTACCCCATCTGTCCAAGGCTCTAGAATCTCTATCAGAAGGGGCAAGGCTCTAGAATCTCTATCAGAAGGGGTAAGATTTTTGGCAGCAGTAGCCTTAATGCCTTTTGGTCCTTGGGAAATGGTCTCTGCATCCGCAGTAGGATTCTTGAAGAGGAACTTGTGAGAGTCAGGTACTCTGTAATACCTGTCAGGTTTTCTGGGAGCTGGAGGTAAAGTGTCTTGGGAAAGGCTGGATTCCCAGAAAGCATCATCTACAATGTCCAGAACAGGAGGGATAGCTAAAGGCCTGTGTTGAGGAAGGAGTAAGAATTCCCTAAGCCACTTTTTGGAGTCAGAGTAATCCTGGCTTTCCCAGCGGAAATGCTCCCTAAGAGTGTGCAAGGTTTCACCAAAAGAAAAATCTTCTGGAGGGGAAGCAGAGGGAATAGAATCCTCTGCATCAGAATCCTCATAAGTAGATAAAGGCAAATCCTGGTAATTAGAAGAAACAGAAATATCAGATTCCTGATCAGAAGAATCAGAAGGAAAATCAGTTCTAGGTCTCTTAGAGGGGGAAGGCTGGCTTCCCCTAATTAAGGTATTAAGGTCTTCAGCCATTCTAAGCATTTGTTTTTTAAGCATTTGGGCCTGACCATGTCGTTTGGACATTGGGTTTCTAGGCGTGGTGCGAGTTTTAGGCCTGGATGAAGAAGATGGCATCGGTTGGAGCAAGAAAAAAGATCCCCAATGGGGTACTTATCTTTTTTTAGAAGACTTCGGTTCTGAAACTCGAAAATGAAAATTTCAGGAATCGGCCGACCGGCACTTGCAAACTGCTTCTGCTTCGGGCACCGCACGGCAAGAAAGACTGATGTAATGGCATTGGCTGCATGTTTTATACCCCTGATGACCTGACGTCATGGAAGAAGAGACAGTGTCCGATGCAGGAACCCAAGACTCTGGTATTCAGGCCAGCTGAGGGCTACCTGTAGGCAGATAACCCAAATGTGATGACTGCAACAGTGAAACATGAAGAACATCCACAAAACATTGTGATGGAACCGAGTGTGGTACAGTCACCTTTTCTGTGGACATGGAGAAACTCCTCTCAAATTCCTCAAAGGCAAATACAAAACTGGAGCTGAGGGAGCACCTTCCCATGGTGCAGAGGGAAAGGGTGGGGTGCCCTCGACTCTGATATGATCCAGCTCCAAGGCTGATGAAGGCACTGAGCTGTTAAGTGCAGAGGCATCAAAGAAAAATGGATGACTCAGAGAACTCTGGAGTAACCCCCAACCCCCAAGCCTTGGTTCAGAGACGTAACCCAATCTAAAAAGGTCAAAGTTGAAATAGTGAGGGAAATCATTGGGGATAAAGTTGAAAGTTCTGCTGGCTCTCATGTGTGTGCCCTATGGGGCAGACTGTCAGACTGGAACAGGTGAAACCAATAGTGGGTTAGCATTGCCTGTACCCGGAGCCACCAAAGGGGTTGGCACAGGGATGACCCCCAAATGAATTTGTGTCTGAAGGAAATTCCACATCATCCTGTCAACAACAGCTTCTGAAAGACTCCTCAATGAACAGAAGGACCTGAATGATGATGCCAGCAATTCTGACTGAGAAGACTGCTTCTCTTACAGGAACATAGAATGAAGCATTGGACTCAATGGCTCCAGTGAGAATTGTAGAGGAGGAGATGATGACTGGATCCTATGAATCCCTGGATCCAAGCACCTCAATGACTTTGAGGTGGAACTGAAAGCTCTGACAGCTCCATTGACCTTTTCCTGATCTTTATTGATTTCTTTTATTTTTCCTTTTCCTGCTTGATTCATTGGGCTTTTCCTTCTCCTTTTCCTTTTGAATTTTGACTTTCTCTGTCTTATTAGATGAAAGAGTAATATACCTCTGAAGCAGGAATGGTTGAACTCTCCACTTAGGCAGGATGAAGGCTCTTCAGCATGAGCTTATCTTGGCATCCCTTTAGTGCCTAGCCCAAAATGAAGTGAATGCCTCAAAGTCTGAATCTGAGTGTGAGACTCCCAAGCAGTAGACATGTAATAAAGTTGGCTCCTGTGGCAGAATCTTATAGCTGCAGTCTAAGAATTTTTTAAACTCAGTGGCCTTGCCCGACATACTAGCAGAAGAAAAACAGCAACAGCAAACATCTCGACACTACAAACAATCAGTAACAATAACAAACACTGCCTAAACAAAAGGAACCAACTTAAGTAAGGTAAATCCTACAGGGAAAACTCGTTTAAGTCCTCTATGAATATACAAGAAAATGCAGAAGTTTTTTTTTTTTACCTAGGAAAAGAGGAAGATGAACAAATGTAGGAGAAAAATTCCAAAAAGGGAATAACAAGACAGACCAAAATTCTAGATAAAAGAATACAAATAAATATTGTTACTGAAAAAAATCAAAGCCCTCTAATCATGCATCATTACAAACATGACCTGGGATAATCTGTGGAGCAGAGGGAATTATGTATAGGGGAGGAGTCAGAGCCTTGGAGCCAAACTTTTTGAAAAGTGTTGAGGTTGGATCCAATAATCCAATCACTGAATCGGATGAAAAAGTCAACATTGGATCCAAGCACCATAGCTCCTTTCTATCACTATACTTCACAGAAATTACAAATGTTTTTGATAACGTGGCTCAGTGGCAGTTATGAACATTTGGTGGGGTTCCAGGCTTGGTAGTAGGGTTACTGCTCTATTGATGTGCGTGCATGCACTCGTGTGTGTGTGTGTGTGTGTGTGTGTGTGTGTGTGTGTGTGTGTGCGCGTGTGTTTTAAAATTCATGGATGAGAATGTTATTGAGTAGCTTGGTAAATAAGTAGGTGAGGATGAGGAATGGAGTAAGATAGGGTGTCCAGTAATTGAAAAGTACTGTTGTATAAGTCCTACTTACCTGTAACAGTAGATGTTCAAATTCTTGACTGCCTCAGTGGCATTTTGGGTTATCTGCCAAGGTAACCTAGCACTGGCCAGTTTTCAAAAGCTTAAACTCCCATCCATCTCTCTTCCTGTGAAAGGTGATTGGCTGATAATATATTGAAAGGGAAGCATACGGATGTCACAGAATGTCAGCTTTCAGGCTTTTTTGCTTCCAAAAAGGAGAGGAAAGTAGCTGAAGCCTAAATCATCTAATCTCTCAAATATAAATTTGCAGCCAATCACAATACCATATAAAAAACAAATTCAACAACTGAATCAAAGAGCTTGGAATCCACCAAAACTATGCACAGTCTTGGGGATGGTGGGTGGCTGCTGCCACTCAGGCAGTGAGGAATTTGAACATATACTGTTATAGGTAAGTCTGACTTGTGCAACTGTACTAAGTTCATCATTCCCACTGCCTCAGTGGCATTATGGGAAGATTCCCAAAGCTTACCCTAACTGTGAGGTAGACCATAAGGATCCAGGAGCCCCTGAAGAATGGCCCTTGCAAAGCCTGTATTGAACATAGAAATGGAATCCAATTTGTTGTGTTTTGTTAAGGTATGAACAGAGAACCAGGCTGCTACCTCCAGAATATTTCTAGAGTCTACCACTTTCCAATCTGTCATCGAAGAGGATAAGGCCCGAGTTGAGAGAGCCTTAACCTTGCCTGGAATAGATTTATCAAGGTAGGAGTAAGAGAAAAAAATAGCAGAGGACAGCCATCATGCAATAGTTTGCTTAGAGACAGGTTGACCTTTCTTAGCTCCTGTACAGCAAACATCAGCTATTCAGCATTCTCAAAGGGCTTTGTTCTGTCAAGGTAGTATGTGAGATGCCCCTGCACATCTAAGGTATGTATAACCTTCTCCCTTGTTTTTTTTTTTTTTGATCAGGCCAGAAGAATGGGAGATTGATGTCTTTGTTCAAGGTAAATTCAGAAACAACTTTAGGCATGAATGATGAATTAGTGTGTAACACAACTCTTCTTGTGAAAAATCAGACAGGGTTGGCCAACCATGGGAACTTGCAGCTCAGAAGGTTGCCTTGGAAATGTTAGAGCAAAGAGTACACAATCTTCCAAGCAATAAACCAAAAATCAGCCTGGCAGATGGGCTCAGAATGAAGTAAGGTTAGTTTTTACAAGAACAAAGCTGAGATGCAAGAGAGGAGGAATTTGCTTTCAAGCTGCTCCAATGTGCAACACTCCTTTCATAAACTGTTTGACCAGAAAAAGAAAAGAAAGAGGGGAATCCATCAACAGACAAGCTGAGATGGCCATAAGATGCACTTTTATAGAAGCATATAACAAAGTATCTCTAAGTAGCTCACACAAATATTTCAAAACATTTAGGGCCTCTGTTATTAGCAAGGCACACCTAGAAAGCCTCTTCCAGTTGAAAGTGTGACATTTTCTAGTTGCAGGTTTTCTTACCTGCTTAAATACCTCCTGCACATCCTTATGGAACAAGTGCCTAAAAGGTATCAAAATAGAGTAATCCACACTGCCAACTGCAATGGCTGTAAGTTGTTGTGTACCATTTGCCCCCTAATGCTGTGTGAGCAGATCCAGTCCGTGAGGAAGCTTATTGTAATTGTTCTTGCCCAGTTCCATTAAAGAAGAGGACCCACACTGCCTGGGCAAAAGAGGATAAATACAATGATGTTTGGTAATTTTTTCTGAATCTTTAGAAGTACCTTAGGAATCAGTGGAAAGGGTGGAAATGTATACAAGAACATTCCCAACCATGGGAATGATGGAGCTTCCTTCTTCAAATCATACTTATAAGAATGTTGTAATCAGAATTGTTTCAGTTGTCTGTTTTGAAAGGAGTCAAACATATCTACTTAAGGTGTTCCCACATCTGAATCAAATCATGGAAAACCTCTACATAGAGCTTACACTTGTGAGGATCTATCCTGGATCTGCTTAGTCTGTCTGCCACTGCTTTTTGCTCTGACAGACTGTATGAGACCTGAACAGTCAGAAAATGCTGTAAAGTTAGCTCCCATGTCATCACTTGCAACTGGCAAAGAGTGTATGACCTTGTAACAGTTTGCTTATTCAGGTTCCACATCATGGTAGTGTTGTTTGTGACCACTAGGAGAAGACCCATAGTCCATAAGTGGTGAAGAACATTTAAAGCATGAATCACTACCAACATCTCTTTTACGTTTATGTGCTTTGGCCTACCCTGAGGACTCCACAAGCCTTACACTTGAACTCCTATGGGCACTGTTCCCCATGCAAAATCTGAAGAGTCCATCTGGACAGACTGGACTGGGGTTTGAAGAAAGAAAGGGAGTCCTGGATTCAGAGACAATGAATTCCTTCACTACTACAGTCTCTGTTTCATAAGTCCCAGTACTGGTACATGGAAATCCAAGGAATGAAGATGCTGGGTCCAAAAATTCTTCAAGTACCATTAAATTTTTCTCATATGTAGACTGGGTAGTTGTACCATGAGGATCACTGATGCCATGAGGCCTGGAATTTTGAGGAACTCCAATGATAAGGTAACCTCTAGAAGAAAGAAATCCAAAAAAATAACCTGTTAAGTCAGAACTTTGTTTTCTGTCAGGAAGATCATCTCTTTTACTGAGTCTATCCAACACCCCAGGAAAACGATTCACTGACAGTGTGTGAGGAAGGACTTTTGAAGGTTCAATTTGAAGCCCAGGTGGGAAAAGAGGGATGTAACCTTGTCTAAGGACACCAAGCACCTGGATACAGAATCTGCACAAGTCAGCAAGTCATCTAAATATTGAAAACTGTGGATGCCTAAGGTTCTGCAATAGCCTGACACTGGGGCCAGACAATTTATAAACACATGGGGTGCAGTGGACAGCCCAAAGGGTAGTGCAGAAAACATAAATGCAACCCAGACACAGCAAATTTCAAAAAAATCCTGAAATTGGGAAAAACAGGAATATGATGATAAGCATCCTTGAAATCAAAAGGGTAGGAGCAAATTACATAAGACAAATGGGAATTGTGGGAACAATACATACAGGGGAGGAATGAGGTTTAAAAGAAGGCAGGATTTGAATGAGCTATGTAATGTTTGACTGGCAATGACTGGGTAGATTATAAGTGATATATAATGTTTGCGACTAAAACTATGTCAATATGGTTTGTTTTCATTTATATAAATATATGATTGCCTATGCCATATGCTATAATTTAATAAAAATTGTTATTAAAAAAAGAGTAAACATGAGATAAAGGAAATGGTGGTGGGAATTTTAGAAAGGGGAAGGAGTAAACTATATAGGAATTATTGGAATCTGTGGTCTGTGATGTAAAATACTTGCAACTAAGACTATGTTAATATGGTTTGATTTCATATATATATATATATATATATATATATATATATATATTATTGCCTGTGTCATAAGTGATAATTTAATAAAGATGCTTCTTGTAACAAAAAAAAAAAACATCCTTGAGATCTAGAGTCACCATGAAACAGTGGTCTGGAAGCAACACTAAGATCAACTGTAAGGTGAGCACTCTGAATTTCAGAAGTTGTACAAAGGAGTTTAGAAGGACATTTCTAGGACAAGTCTCCGGAAGTGCTCTTTTTTTGGTACCAAAATATTCTGAAGTAAAATCTTTTGCCTTTGTGTATTGCAAAGACTTAGTCTATGACCCCTGTTTCTAATATGGGATGGAGCATTGAGGAAATAGCCCTGGTTGTTCTAATGGGTGTGAGTGAATTCTCCTGATAGTGGGAGGTTTTTCTATCCACTGCCAAGTGTATCCTCTCCAAATTATTCTCAGAACTCTATTGTCTAAGACTATTTATGGCCAGGCTGGAGGTTCTTGACAGAACCTGGAGAAGGAAGAAGATAAGGAAGGCAGGAGGTAGCTGTAGGGGTGCTATGTGACTCAGCATAGTCATTTATTTACAGGAGGTTGATCCTTTTCCAGGAAAAGAGCCCGCTTGTTTGGTTTGAAAGAATTATCCTCCTACCATTTCCTTTTGGATCTCTGACTTTTGTTTGGCTGCTGTTTTTGTTTGTTCTGCTCCTTGATGGAAAATGCCTTGTTTGGGGAGAACTTGGGTACATGAAACATCCTAGATACCCCATGCATTAATCTGCCTCTATCATTTCACTGTTTGAGAATATGTGTAACAGAGGGCACAAATACCAACTCATAACTTAAAGGAGTATTCAAAATTTTGGCTTTTGAATCATAAGAGAAGGTCTGTTTACATAACCAAGCATACTGTCTTAATACAACAGAAGAAACAGCATTTCTTGGGAATGTACATGCACATTCAAGCACATCTCTCAAAGCATGTTCTGAAACCTGAATCAAATTAAATTATTTCATTCATATAAGACTTTTTTCTGATGGTAAGGATGCAGAAAAATGGTCCAAATTGTAAGTACACTGTAAAGTATACTTTCACTTATAGCTTTGACAATTCAACATTCTAAGGGCTACATTATTAGACAGAGATATCATTTTGCCCTGAAGATCTAATAATTTTCTCTCTTTATCAGGAAGTATTGCATTAGATGAAGCCAAGGACTTTTTATTTGAGCATGTAGCTGGGAAGACTGCAGCTGGGTCAGCCAAGGAAATGGCATCAATATTATAAAGTGCTATAATCTGATAATCAGCTGTATGATGAAGTGTTTCTTTTTTGTGAACTTCACTACTAGATAAAATATCTATAAATAAAGTTTAATTGCACAAATTGCTTTTTTAAGCATGGTTAGTTGGGTCTTTATTGTCCAGGGAGAAGTTCACTGTCAGCTGTTGTGAACACTATTTTTGTTATTTTAAGTTGGGTATTTATAGTGTCGCTGTCTGTGTGAGTTTACTCACTAGTTGTTTTTTATTGGCTGGCAAGTATGGACTCTCAGGACAAGATTCCATCTATGTTTTTGCCCGTACATTGAGATGAAATTAATAAATTGCATTCAGAGATTCAGATAGTGAAGGAAGAGCTTACTATGCTAATAGATCTTATTAGCCAATCAGCACAAACATTTGTGCCAATGCAGAGATGGATTACATCACCGGGAGGTGTGTTTAATCAAGATCATCCAGGAAGGAGTAGCAGTGATGGTTTGCAGCAAGATGGTGGTATTAAAGTTATTACGAGTTCAAAAGTGGATGTCTTGAGTGGAAAGGACCATGTGGGAGATATGTATGAGGAAGAATATCTCCGTTGTGGAGCTAAACCTAAATGAACTGTGCCTAAGAGAACTTATGTAACACTCAGCCAATTAAAGGTACTGTAAATGGTTCTGGGACCATTTCTGGGTTTTATAATAAACAGTCTTTGCCTTTGGGGAGAAATGGTAATTGGAATATAGAATTTGAACAATTTATTGCTACTGAATATGATTTTAATAAATCAAATGGTGGGTTACAACAGTCTGGGGTTGAGTTTCGGCTTCCAGAAAATGGCACTTTAAAAGATATGATTTTTTTTTTAATGGAAAAAAGTTACATAACATAAAATTACTACAGATGGACAATGCGTACTTTTTAAGATGTATTAATTTGAAAATTGTGCCTCAAGGTTTGAGGTTTTTCAAACTACCTTTAGGTTTAGATTCAAATGATAAATTAATTAAAGATTGACAATTTTGGTTTTGAATATATGAGACTATTAATAACATATAACAATGTCAAATTGAGTGCGTTAATCAGGGAAGTTGATAAACTCAATTATGACATCACTAATGATTTCATTTTTTCTCAATGGGAGAACTTTTATAGGAAACAGTTCACACTAACTGACAAAAAAAAATGTGAAAGAATATATTTTAAGAAAGTTAATAAAATAGAGAGGGACTTAAAACAATATAGTTGCAAGACTGCCTACCCATGGAACAAAAATTCCAAGATAGAAAATAATCCTGGGTATGGAGAGAAAAGAATTAATGAGGGAATTGAAGTGCAAGCTGGGAAAGGGAATTTTAGAAATTTTTGTAATTTTTGAAATTTACAAATGGAGAGAAATTAAGGATTAAGGAACAACATACAAAATTACTGGGACTCGGGGCAGGAAAGATTCCAAAAAAGTTGGGAAGGGGAACAAATGAACACACACAGAAAGAGGGGTTCAGGGGAGATAACTAATAGTCACCAAGTTGTTTTTTCTTACAAGAATTTTAATATATACAATTATAATTCTGTTAAGGTGAGTAAAGACCACTTTTCATTACAGAGGATCTATATAAACTTCAGAGAAAGTTTAAGGAAAGGAAGAAAAGGAATGTGTATAATTTAACTAAGACAGAATGGGATGTGTTTCAGGAGTAACGAAATGACACTTCCATTCATGTCATGAAGCCTGATAAGGGAGGGGGTATAGTTTTGTTTGATATGTTGGAGTATTTTAAAATAATGTATGGAATTTTAAATGACACTGATACCTATGAAGTAGTTTCCTTGAACGAAATTAATATTGGACATTGGAGAATGGATTTATTTTTAGAAGAATATTTACTTGATCAAAGGATATCTATTGATATTTACAATTTTTAAAAGTTAAGAATCCAGTTATTGCAACAATATTGGGTATCCTCAAAGTTTATAAAAATGTTTTAAAACTCCCTTTTCATGCCATAGTCTCCAGAAGTAAATCTAAGACATTTCCCTATGGCGTAGTTATAGGTAAGTGGTTAAAACGGGTTCCCTACGTTAGACCGACAGCACGGAAGATCGACACTCAAAACAGCGACGCCAGAAGAACGAAGAAGCAGATGACCGACAAGTCATAATCCCGACAGCGAAAACACCGACAGGGGTAACTTGTGAGCGTGACCCGGTAAGTGTGCGATAGTGAGGGACTTAGGGTTAAGGTGCGGGTAAGGAAAGTGTGCGATAGTGAGGGACTTAGGGTTAGAGTGTGGGTAAGGTGAGTGTGCAATAGTTAGGGATCTTAGGGTTAGGGAGCGGGTAAGGTGAGTGTGCGATAGTTACAGACCTTAGGGTTAGTTACGGACCTTAGGGTTAGGGAGCGGGTAAGGTGAGTGTGCAATAGTTACAGACCTTAGGGTTAGGGTTTGGGTTAAGGTTAGTGCATAGATAGTTTTGTGTAAGGTGTAGTGTAGGTTTTTAGGTTGTTGGTGTGCTTGTGTTGTGTGTGTGTTACTATGGGGCCTCATACGCCCCCATTTTTGTGAATTTAGTTCTTTTGGAATGGGAAACTAGTTATGTTTTTAAAAGTAAGTTTTCTGGAAATATTAAATTATATGTCCATTTTTTTGGATTATATTTTTGCGTTATGGAAAGGAATTACTTCAGAAATAGAAGAATTTGTTAAGTATTTGAATAGTACTAGTTCATTTTTAAGGTTTACACATAGTTTTAACTAACATGGTATTTCCTATCTAGACACTTACATCTCACATTTTGATGTTGGGTTTAAATCGAATATAAATCAAAAACCAACATTCAGCAACTCCTATTTGGAATATTTAAGCTGCCAGTCCCGTAGTCAGAAACATAGTATACTTAAAGGGCAGTGTATTAGGGCAGCAAGAATGACTTCTATGTATGATTATGTTGTTAAGGAGTTAGAATTTGCGGGGGGTATGTTTTTGGAAAAGGGATACCCTACTATGTTGGTTAAGGATGTTACTGTTTATGTTTTGTCTCAAAGGGGTAAAATGTATAACACTTATTAGGTACAGGGTTTGAATCTTTAGTTGATACACCAACAGGTAATGATTCTTGCAGGGCCTTAGTATTAGAATATAGTCCTTATGTTAAAGAAATTAAAAGAGGTTTTACAGAAAATTGGAATATACTAATAAACAATACAGAGATTTTTAACTTGGGTGATAAACCTAGTTTTGTGTACAAAACAGTGGTTAATTTAAAAAATAATTTTGAATATGTAAAGTTTATTCCAAGTTCCAATAAAAAGACTCTTGTAGTCAATGCTCTCTTATTTTGGATGAGGTGACCTTAAGGTTGGATAATATTACTAGAACTGAAATTTATTTTAAAAGTGGTAATTGCTGTATGAACCATGTTGTTTATTTGGCCAAACGTATGGCATGTCTGGCTTTTAATTTCAGAAAAATGGACAGAGCCCTTAAGAGTAGAATATATGAGCATATATACCAAATAAAGAAGCAGAATAATAATAATGCCCTGTTTAGACACTTGGTTTCTAGTCAGGAATGTGATACTTTTAAATTTGCTATTTTGGAGAAGTTGAATATTAATCTGAGGGGTGGTGACGTTAAACCACTTAAGAAACAGAAGAAAGATGGCAGTTGTTGCTCAATGCCATATGCCCCCCGGAATAAATGACAATATTCCCCTTCAACCAGTTTTAGAACTTTAAGATTAGTGTATTGAACTTTCCCAGTGTTTATTTGTATATATTATAGTGTAATTAATGTGGGGTTTTATTGCATTCTCCTTGTTTATGTAACAATGGTTTTATATTAATTCATTTGCAATTGTAGGTCAGACTACACTGGCTTTTTAACATTTGATGTTTTATATTTTATACTTGTTTTTGGTGTATTGTGATGCTTGCCCTTTAAATATAATGTACTCTATTTAATTGAATAATCAATTAATGATTACACCCTTAGGGGTATAAATATCTTCTCCCCTGAAAAGTATTTTGATTCTGAAGTCCAGGTTATTTTGGATGAAAGTGCTCAATCAAAATAAAGTTTAATTGCACAAATTGCCTTTTTAAGCATGTTTAGTTAGGTCTTTATTGTCTGGGGAAAAGTATACTGTCAGCTGTTGTGACCACTATTTTTGTTATTTTAAGTTAGATAAAATATCTGAGTAAAATCTCCTTCATTGGCACAGAGAGATAAAGCCCTAATGGCAACCCAGCTAACCTGGGCTTGATTAGCTGTTCAGGTTACTAATGGACTGGCAGGGGAGGGATGGCTGTGTCCATCACAGATGGGAGGACATTCATTTATAGTCTCTCTCTAAGGGGAAGGTGGTCCAAGGAGGCAAGTTGCCCTTGGACATAAACAATGAACATGGTGAATGGGGAAAGGGAAAAAGTGGTTAGGTCATAAAAAAAAAAATCTTCCCAGACAGAAGCACAGATGAACTGAGCCCAGGATCTATGACTGACCCCAGCAAAAACAGAGTAATTCTTGGGGGAAGGTTGGAGTGGTTGGAGAGTAGCTAGTATACATGGTGTGGACATTGGGTACTGGGGACTGAGCTGGTAATAATGAGTCCAAGATGACTAAAAAAAGTATTTGGGTAAAGAATATTATGTCTGGAAAGGGGTCTGTTACCCCGCACTACTCCTGCACCTAAAGGGTTGGATCTCCCATACCTGTGCCAGGTACTGGAACAGCCCTCGAGGATGTGTCTAACCCCCTGTTCCATAGTAGCCAAAAGATCTACACCAGATTTAGATGGGGCAAAAGATAAGTGGTCTGCAGGCTAGGCAGAGCCCCTGACAGAATCATCAACATAAGGCTGAGGCATATTTTTATTTTATTTTTTTTTATGTGCAACTTAATTTGATGGGCAGCTTCAGAGTTAGGATCCATCAAATCAGGGAGAGAACACCAGCCAGAATAACAAACTGACAGTACTGGATAATGTAATACAATAAGCACTAAATGTTTGCAATAGTATGTTCCCACACAACTATACTCTGATACAATGTGATATTATCACAAAAATCAATTTGAAATGTGTTTGGATTTTTTTTACAATTAACAGAAGTTAAAGAATTTCTAGTACACACAGTCCAAACAACAAAGCAACTAAGGTGCCAAACCTGTGTTAAAAATTACCTCCACACATATTAACTATGTTAAACTGCCATAAAACAATGTTTAATAGCAATGCAAACTATATTTTCATGCCAGAGAGTAAAATCCCACAGTTTATTCAAATAACTTAATTTGCAGTAAAATCACAATCCAATGTTATACATACAGAAAATGATGTATACATGCTGAAAAAATCCTACAATATTTTCCTGTCAAAAGGTGAAAATAAACCAGAGTAACAGCAGTGAAGACAGGCCTCTAGAGTCTAACAGCACACATACACAATGCACTTCTGAAACAAATACTGAAAGCTTCCTCAGTAAAGTACAAACAAGCATTTGTGAAAGATAGAAATCAAATAAACACTATTACAAGCAGAATTACAGTAAACAAAGAAATCTATATAGATAGCTAGATAAACGCAAAAATAAACACAAACATAAAATTGAAAGAAAATAATAAATCTAATAATAAAATTAGAGGAAGGGGGTCCCAAATATGGCTTATCTCAGCAATAAGCAAAAAAAAATCACCACTCTATCCTGAAAAGAGTCAGAGGACTTTCTTCTTTGGATGGAAGAAAAATAATGAAATCTCACTTTCTGTTACAGCTGTAGACCTTCCTCACAGGATATGCTCGGCCTATCAGCTGCCACAGTAAGGGAGAGGGAGGGGAATCTGAGCATTTGAAAGCTGGCCAGTACTGGGTTACCTTGGCAGACCAAAATTGTCACTGAGGTAATGGGAATGATGATAATCAATATTTACCATAAGTATGAAGACTGATATTAGAAAGTGGAAGGTGAATTGAGTGATTCTAAGTGTGTACATCAAGAAGAAGTAGCATTACCATTATTTTTGAGCTACACGGATGACTTAATTACAATAACTAATAAGGGTTTTTGAATTACAGAAATAATTAAAATTGTAGAAAATATTTAACTGTTGTTGGGTGGTCATTGACTAAGGAAAGGTGTAAGGGGTACTGTGATGGAAAAAAGTTATATATTGTGCAGTTTAACAGTGGAATGGTATTAGTGTTAGCCACAGATTAGGGTGGGACAGAGCTTATTGAAAGTTACTGTAAAAGAACTGGCAGGAAATAAGACAGGAAGGATAGTCATTATGGGAGTTCTTTAAAATAAGATATAGGAAAATGTTTGATAAATTCTGTGATATTGAGGAAGATAGCTTATGTGGGGGAGTCTATATGTTGCCTATAAAAGTGGTAAAAGAGATAGATGTGTGGGACTGGGATGGGTTGAGGGTTGAATTCAAGAAAAAGGTAGTTTTATATGTGGAATGAGATATGGCGGGGCTTAGTTAATCTGGTAGTATATTTGGCTTTTGTTAGGTTTGTATTGGATCTTGTGACTAGTAACATATAAAAGGGGAAAATATTATAAAAAATACATTTAAAAAATGCAAGGTATTCTAGGATGGGATGTGGCTCAGGAAAAGGAAAGGTAGAATGTATGAAGGGTAGATGGATGATTTTAAGGATATATTTAGCATATGGAAATTGAATATAGGGACATTTGTAAAGAAAGAAAATGGTACAAGAAAATTTTTGTATTTTTTAATGTATAGGACAACGGGGAAGAGAGTTAAAATTAAATTATTGAAAATAATCGAGGAAAGAATGAAAAAGCTTGAGGCAGTTCATAAATGGGAAGACATTTTTGGAGGGCAATGTTAAAGAAGTAAACACTGGAGGCAAAATGCTACATAGGCATCAGGTGTGTGTAGAGAAGGAGAGATGATGGATTATCTTTATACTGAATGCTCAAGACTTGAAGTGTCTTGGAATGAAAGAAAAAGATTGTGGGAAGTAGAAGGAACAGACAAATAGATTTCAATATGATAGCATGTTGAAAGTATGGAAAAGAATGCAAAGAGAAAAAGATCAAATTGATAAGGTATATTTCCCTGCACATAATTTATGTTGAAGGCTAAATCTGGGGAACTGTTATATAATAAAAATGGGAAGTGGTGAATATTTTGACAAAATGAATATGGTTTAAAATGTATTGATGATAAAAAATTAATGATGATTTTTAATATTTCACATTTAATTTTCTGTTTCTTTTCTTGTATTTAACTGTGTATACAACTTTTCAGTATAAACATTGTATATAAGTTTTAAATATCTAACTGTATTTGTTTAATAAAACCACCTACTACTTTCACTAAGTGCCATGGAATTTTTAATACCCACTTGAGCTACCACCAATTCAGGCAGTTTGGATATTGGTTTAATATCTCATAATATTTCTTTCTAATAGATGTCTATATACACTTCACTTACATTTTTGATTCAATAAATTATAACCAACTTATTGCAAAATTAAAAATAAAGATTTGGGGATTGAGATAATTTCTTGGATTAACAACAAATTGGCCAACAGGCTTTATTTAGTGACACAGATGTCATATGATCTAAATGGTATTTTCAGACCAGTGACGTACCTTAAGGTTCAATTTCGGCTCCCTAGCTTTTCAATCTTCACTTTTCTGACCTGACAATTGATTCAAATGTGTTCTATAGTAATTACGGTGATGATATTGACAGCAAACCCTGAATAATATGAGTTACTGGACTAAGGCAATTGTTATTGATATAAATGTAAATAAAACTAAGGTCATGTCCTTTGGCAAGCTGAAAGTCCATAATGGCTATATGCCTGATATTTAGAAACTAGGAATATTCTCTATCTTCAATCACCTAGTTGTTCTGATATTAATCAGTGTTGTCTTTACTAAGACACATCTGGAAGTTAAAAAATGGAACTCAAAAATCTTCATTCCAATGAACAAATATATTAAATCAAAGGATGAAAACATGTTGTCAATTTAACTTTCTGTTTAAACCTCCTTCCCTGCCTTAGGACTTTTTATAAATCTCTCTCTCTCGGTTATAAAACTGTTTTTTTTTAATCACTTTCTCCCCTGCACAGCTACACCTTTGTTCACCATTTCTTTGCTAATTAGTAACAGAAATTGTCTCTTACCTTTCCTACGCCTATAGAACTTAGTCTCTCTGCATAACTGATTGCCTCTCTGCCTCTCTCAGCTCTGACCCGCTCCGTTCGCCCTACGGGCTCACTCTGCTCCCCTACCCTACCCCCAATTCCCACCCCAGGGGTCATAAACTTATACTTCCCTAACCACACCCTCTCTCTCTTTCAACCAGTACCATACTTCACCTTACCCCACACACTATAGCCACACCCCTACCTTCTAACAATCACTCACAATAAACCACTCCTCAGATTACCTTACCTTATCCTCCTACTCTTATCCAATACATATTAGTATTCTCCTCTCCTCACTTCCTTTATCCCTTTATCCTCTTTCCTCTACTTTCCACTCCCTAATTTATCTCTCCTCTTTTTTTTATAATCCTTTTAAGAAGCCTATGACTAATCTAACCAAGCTAACACTCTCAGTTATACTCTCAACTGTCTTCATTTCAACCTACCTTCTTACCTCCATTGAAAAACTGCACTTTTTTCATCATAACCACTCTCTATAACAAACAGCAATTTACACACATATACCCTCTAATAGACATACTAACATAACTTCCATTCCCAGTTACCCCCTACCTAAATACCATAGACTCTCCCACATTAAATACAATTTAGCCTCAATAAATAAAGTAAAACTTCAAACTAACCTTAGGTATAATTCAGCAACAAAACTAAATAATCCCTCCTTAAAAGACGGGGACATCCAACCCAACCCTGGCCCAACCAACCCCACTATCCAAACAACCCACCCCAATCTCAATAACTCTCTCCTAATAGGACATCTTAATATCCAAAGCACTAATAATAAAGTAGCCCACCTCCATGCCCTCCTAGATCTTCACTCCTTTGATATCCTCTGCCTCACTGAAACCTGGTTGAAACCAGAAACTAAAGACAATGAAATCATTCCCCAAGGCTACAATATAGTCAGACAAGACCGAACAAAACACAAAGGTGGTGGAGTAGCAGTTCTATTTAAAGATGGACTTCATATCTCCACCCTACTATCTAATTCAACCCTGAATAATAACGCAGAAGTCCTTATTACCAAACTTCAAATCAACGCAAAGAAATCTTTATACATTATCTGCATCTACATACCACCCGGAAATAATATTACTACATTAGAGGCTATTCTAAGCTGGGTGTCTTCCACCTACCCCCAAGAAACAATAATACTAGGTGACTTTAATATTGATTGGAAAGGTGTTAGTGCTGAAAATCCTACCTCTCATATTAACTTCCATGGCTTCAGCCAAACCATAACCTCTACAACCAGAATTAACAAACATAATAAGAAAGAGAGCACCTTAGACTGGATACTTATGAATAAACAGAAACAATCTTACAAGGTAGGAACCCTGCCAGATGATGTTAGTGATAATTTTTTGACCTACATCATAAGAGAAAAGAAGGATCTTCCCAACCTCCCCACCTCTAGGATAGCACGCTCTACCAAACACTTTAACTCAGAATTATTTCAAGCTGAGCTTAAAGCCTGCAACTGGAACTCTTTAAAAACTCTTCCACTTGAAGAGGCTGTGAAGTATCTTAACTTCAAATTATTATCTATACTAGATAACCATGCTCCTAAACAGTCTATTAGAATGAAGTCTAACCTAGCCCCATGGCTTACTAATGCAACTAGACATCAAATTTTGCTTAGGAACAAAGTTTGGGCTAAGTGGAGAGCTAACAGAAATATCTCTAATCATCTACATTTCAGGCAGCTCAGAAATAGTACAAAAAAGGCAATACTTGAAGATAAAAAAAACTACTACTGTAAACTCCAACAAACTCTCCAAAATAATCCTCAGAAGTTCTGGTCTAGCATTAATAAGCTCCTTTCCCCAGGTAACTCCCGAAAACCCACCCCATTTGATGCAGATCCAAATACCCCCCATCATACCCCCGCAAATACCTTTAACTCCTTCTTCACTGAGACCATACAATCTCTAGCTAGTCAACTTATTCCAGATAACTCAAGCCTTCCTACTGCCTCACCAGACTCTCTACCTAAATTCAAACTACAACCCATCTCTACTACTCTCATCTATAAATTTATTCAAAAACTCAAGCCATGCACTCCTTCTGCTGACCAGCTACCTTCCCAATATCTCCAAAAAGCAGCCAAAGTAATTACCTATCCTATATCCATCCATATAAACAGGACAATCCAAGAAGGAACTATTCCAGATATTTGGAAAATCTCCCACATTATCCCATTACATAAAGGTGGGAACTCAAATGACTACTCCAACTATCGGCCAATTGCTCTTTTATCCCCCTTAGCAAAAATAATGGAAAAATGCATTCACCAACAACTACTACAGCATCTTTCTCAAAATAACATAATAGCAAACTGTCAACATGGCTTTAGGCCATCACACAGTACCACTACTGCACTTCTATCCTTTACAGATACTATCAATAGAAACCGTAATAAAAACATCCTCTCATCGGCACTATTTATTGACCTCTCTAAAGCTTTCAACATGGTAAACCACACCCTCTTAATCAATATTCTTGAATCTCTTTCCTTTGACTCTCAGGCTGTTAAATGGTTCAGATCCTATCTCAGCAACAGGCAACAAGCAGTTATCTGGGATAATCAAATTTCATCCTTTTTGCCAATCACCATAGGAGTCCCCCAGGGCTCCATTCTTGGACCACTTCTTTTCTCATTATTTATCAATGATCTCCATGTAGCAATTTCTCAAGCTACCTGCATTCAGTATGCAGATGATTCCACACTAATATGCTCAGCAACCTCTCCATCTGAACTATTTTCTCTCACTCAAAATGTTTTCAACACTGTAGAAACTTGGTTTACAAAACGCTGCCTCCTTCTTAACGCCAAAAAAACAAAACTCCTTCTCTTTACCCCCACTACCAAGTCCTCCCCCATAGATTTCTCAGTCTCTTCAAATAATGGCACTATTATTTTTCCAGACTCTACCACTAAACTGTTAGGAATATCTATTGACAATAACCTCACATTTGATTACCATATAAATAACACCATTAAAACAGTCAACAGAAAAACAGGCTCCTTATATAGAATAAAACTTTTCCTATCCCCAGCAGCCAGAACCAAGATTGTTCACTCCCATCTAACCTTAACTCTTCTGTACGCTTCACCTATTTTTACCAACCTAAAGAAAACTAACCTTAACAAACTAGCAACTTCCTATAATAACATTGCCAGATTCGCTACTGACAATCCCTTTAGAACCCACCACTGTTTTAATCTTAGGCAACTAGACTGGCTGGAATTTCAAAACCAACTGATAATACCCCAACTCACGATTGCCCACAAGATATTTTACCAACCCAATAACACCACTATACTCTCCCCTTAATCCCCTATAAAAATCTGAATTCCCTACGTTCTTCTAGCAAACTCCTCGCTAGCATAACAAAGTCTAATAATATGGCTGGTGACTCTCTGTTTACTAACACAGCAGGAAAAAAATGGAACCTGCTACCCAATGAACTAACTCTAATCACATCCTTGCCACTCTTTAAACGAAAACTTAAAAAACACCTCCAAATGCACTGGTTTTGTCCTTGTAGCAACCCTGACTAACCACGTTCTTCACATCTGTTTCTTCCTCTTCCAACCAAACTTCCAAACATTTCAGTGCTTAGTTATAGGTTCATAGGTTCATAGGTTGGTACTAGGCTATCGGCCCTAGGGCCTATACAAGCCTAGCCATAACAGTTCCCTGGCTATTTCTTCCCACACTATTTACTTCCCTGGACCCCTGTCTAGCAGGGTGACTGACGTGATCCCCGGGGTGAATTTCCTTTCTCCCATCCAACTGTCAAGGTTCCTTTTGAAGAGGGCCATGGAGGCACTTTGCTTGACATGTATGGGCAGTCTATTCCAGAGGCTGGGGAGTCTCTGGGTCAGGAACCTATCCCTCCAGCATGTTTTGTTTATTGTGATGACAAGGTTTAGATCCCTGGAGCGTGTGGCTCTGAGGGATTGGGATTTCTTTAAGTGTAGCATGTCCAACAGCTCTGGGTTTGATGTGGCCTTGTATGTTAAGCAAAGATATGTATGCAAGACTGACACTGTTTAAACTCTAATTAACTTACTGCCAAAATCTTTCTACCTGATGTGAATACTTGCACATGATTCTTACTGTGCTACATTTGTTTTTCCTTTCTTCAGTGTAAATATTTTTAATGTTGCTTTTCTCAAGTGTTAATACCTTTGCATGTAATATTTACTTGTATGTTTCTCTATTTTGTTTTTATTAATCCTTTATTTACCATGTAAAAATATTTCATACTTTTTATATCTGTTTGGAGCTTTTCTCCCCGGGCCTCTACTGAAAATGGAAATATATCCAGCTAGACTAGCCCGGTTAACAAATGTAAAATAAAATAAAATAAAATAAATAAATAAATTGTGAGCATAGTCTAATCTTCAAGATGGTGATAGTGTAATCCAGTAGATTTTCTATCAGAATTCTATTCTGTGAATAAAATGATGGCATTTTTAAAGATTTGTAAGTTTGTAACCATGTAAAAATAAGAGGAAAATAGATTTACAAAATGCCAATTAATCTTCTCAGGATAAGCTTATGAGCTGAAGTAAAAAAAAATGTCAGTTGTGGAAACATTTGATTGACTGTTGAAATCTTCAATTAACCAACATAAAAAAAATAAATTAGACAATTCTGAGCTAATAGAACATAAAAAATATACAATAATCTTGAAAAAACAATTTAAAGACAGAAAAAACTGAAACTGTCAAACTACATAAAGAAATCAGTAAACAGAATACTAATAAAATATATTATCTTGACAATAGCTCTAGAAAGCAGAAAATGTAAGCCTTTGGGTTACATGAAGAAGAGACGATGTACTTTTACGTTTCATACAAAAATCATTCTGATCCTGTCATATTTGCCAAATGAATATGATAATGAATTGAAATAATTCACAGAATAGAAAGAAAGCCATAATGAAAGAAAATACCCTGACAAGTAAGAATGCTGCTGCATTCTTATCAACTAAAGAATCTTAGGCATAAAATAAAAATCTTTTACAATCAGTCTGTTGACTTCTGTAAAGAAATAATTCAGGCAAGACAACAACTTTATCACATGGGACTAAACTATATGCATGGAATATTAACATAATGTTGTATATTCTGCTGTTTTAACTGCAACTTGGTCAGGTTAGAGTTTTTAAAGCAGTGTAAAATGTAAACACATTACAAGAAATTGCTTTCAAAGCAACAATGTTTCACAGAAAGAAGAAGCTAAGATATCAGAAACTGAATTTATGGAGATGAAATGGGAATAAAACAAAACAAAAAAAAGATAGAAACAAATCTTTCCATAGTAAATTTAGTGATAAAACAATAAGACAGGACTATGCATAAAGCAATCATTACAGGAAGGAATGTCCACCTCTAGAACTGAACCATCTGAGGGTTTCAAAAAACAACATTTTTATAAGGAGCTAAACACAAATCATTAATGGAGGGAAACAACTGTCAAATTCAAGAGAATGTCTCAGTGATGGTATAGTATTTTAGAAAGAAGAAGAAGAAGATGATGAAGAACCTCTCTCCATATACCAGCAAAATTTGAAAAAGTTATGATATGATCATTTTTCAGTAGACTTGGAAGATACTACTTATAGGTTCATAGGTTGGTACTGGGCTATCTGCCCGAAGGCATATATTAGCCCAGCCACGTTGTGCGGTATTCACCGCCCCTTTAGTAGTTCCCTAGACCCTTGTACTAGCAGCTAGTACCCTTGGCCCCTATCTAGTAGTGCTGTTGGTGTGATCCCCGGTGTGAGCTTTCTGTTACCCATCCACTCATCAAGGTTCCTCTTGAAGAGTGATAGTGAGGGGCTCTGTCTTATTTAGATCGGGACCCTGTTCCATAGTAAGGGAAGTCTCTGCGAAGGGAATTTATCCCTCCAGCATGTTCTATTCATTGTTGTGTTGAGGTTTATATCCCTAGAGCATGTAGCTCGAGTAGATTTGGTTTTGCTTAGATGGAGCATGTTCAACAATTCTGGGTTGGACATGGCTCTGTATGTTAAACAGAGATTGCCTCTGAGAAAGCAGTATGCAACAGAGAACAGTCTTAGCTTTTTCAATCTTGCTGCATAGGGCAACTGTTTGAGGCCAGTAATCCTCTTGGTTACGTACCTCTGTGGTCTCTCCAGCTGCTGGAGATGTCTAGCCAGGTACATTCCAATTGGTGCATTGTACTCAATAATGGGTCTGATGAGGGAAGAGTAGCAGGGCACCATTACATCCTTAGATCTTGATGCAAACCCTTTCATGATCAGATGGGTCACATAGAAGGATTTTCTAACCACTTTGGCAACATGGTTATCAAAGGAAAGCTGACTATCTACTTGGGTCCCTAGATCCCTTATTTCTTCTTCAGATTTCAGGGGATTACCTCCTATGTTGTAGTTTGCGGGTACTCTGTTTTTTCCAAAGGGGATTACTACGCATTTTTTTGCATTTAGCTTGAGACCATGGCTTTGACACCGTGCATCAGTCTCATTTAGACCCTTCTGGAGGATCTTCATGTCGGCCGGAGACTCTATTATAGCACCCAGTTTGCAGTCGTCTGTAAACTTAGTCAGCCACAGCCCTTCCGTGCTTGCCTGTACTTCTGAGAAGTATATGCCAAACAGGAGGGGCCCCAGGACAGAGCCCTGAGACACACCACTCATTACTGGTCTGGATTCGGACATAGATCCCGCTACTCTTACTTTATGGGATCTGTCTGAGAGCCAGTTTGCGATCCATCTTGTGATGTAAGGGTTTATGCCCAGGCTGGTGAGCTTATCAATAATACCTGAATGGGGAATGGTGTCAAATGCTTTAGCAAGGTCAAGGTAAGCCGTGTGTACCTCCTTTCCCTTATCTATAGCCTGAGTAACTGTCTCAAAGAAATCCACCAGGTTCAGGAGGCATGATCTGCCCTTGACGAAGCCGAACTGTGTGGGGTCAAGCAACTGGAGGTTCCCAATCTCTCCATTTATGAGTTCCATAATGATTCACTCCATAGCCTTACAGATCAGACTGGTCAGGCTTATTGGTCAGTAGTTCCCAGGGTCAGTTGTGGCCCCACCCTTGTGTAGCGGGACCACCGTTGCCGTGCGCTATTCTATGGGCACATATCCTGTGGAGAGGCTGAGACTGAACAGGGTATTAAGATGCGGGGTTAATTCCTTTTGGAGCTCGCATATGACACAGCCTGGGACACCATCTGGTCCCATGGAGGCAGTGTTGTTAGCTTTAGATAGAGCCTTGTTAACCAATGTATCAGTAATAATTGGACTTACACAATCCCCTGGAATGGTAATAGTTCTTATGATGAAACAGAAAAAAAATAACAGATTAGAAACATTTTTTTATTTTATTTATTTATATTTGTTTACTGGGATAGTCCAACTGGACTAACAGCCCATTTTCAGTGGAGGCCCGGGGAGAAAATCTCCAAAAACAAAAGCAAAAATAATAATACAGTAATGGACTAATTAATAAGCCAAAGAATAATAGTAATAAATAGTTACTTATGAAAATATATATAGTAATATATTTTAAAGTAGAATACTCCATATTCAAAAAGAAAGAATAAAATTATTCAGGATTTACTTAAAATAACTCATTTTTAAACAAAGCCAAAAGAGTTTCACTTCATATTTGACTGAATTGTATTTTTGTGATTGCAATTGAACATAATACAGTTATTTTTTCTCTCAGAAAATAATAGATAATTTCTTTTCTATGTCTCTTCTCAGAAAAAAATAATATTTTACATGAGTTTTTTCATTCATTCTTTTTCCTTTAAAAAAATATGTTGGTGTAGGCATGTATTCACTAGGAAAAGCAAATTTTGTTTCAGCCATTCAGTTTTGTTTGTTTTAAATGATCAAATAAAGGATTAACTGATTAATAAGAAACCGAATATTTCTGTTTTAAATAATACTTTTAATCGAAATAGTTGTAAGCTTACCTGTAGATTTATAGCTAAGTATTAGGCTAGCTGCCCTTGTGTGCCATTTTACAACATTCAGTTTCCCTTTTTGTGCTCAAAGTAACCTATCCCATTTGGTTAGAGATTGTCTTTACCCATCCCATGGTTGATAATTATATATTACCCTAATGGGAATAACTGGGATCAACCACATATAATTCGAGGGGACTCATGCATGGGATAAAGCATTTAGGAGCTGCTTCCGTCCATTAGTAGTATAGAGGGCAGTCCTGGAGTACATTTCCTGTTTCCCATCCATAGATCCAAGTTTCGCTTGAATATGAACTTACATTTATGAAACTGCTCTAGAATTAGTAACATATTACTCACTTATGTATTTATTAATAGTGCTAATTTCTTCACAACATGACTATACTCTGTCATTCAGAAGCTCAGTACATCTACTGAAGAAACCTGAAGTTCATTTGAGCCAAATATCAGGTTGGAAACTAATGGTGGTTATAGCTGTGTAAAAGTGAATGTAAAAGGTGGAGTCACATGACTGATGTCATACTCCTTCCCCAAGGCACTACGACATTTAAAAACAAGTTTCCTTTACTTTAAACCATTTTATGTTTTTAGCAGCTTATTAGTTACTAAACATGCCAGATGCTTATGCAGCTTCATAGTTTAGAGGTAAACAGTATTTATTTAGGTTTTGTGTTGCAGCATAAAATAAACGTTAAGTCTTTCTTTAAAGGGAAGAGCACACATTTCATAAATTGCTTAGTAGGATATTATTTCTTACTGAGATGATAGACTTTATTTTCATGTGTTACTTTATTTATGAGAAAACTTTCTTACTGGATTATTTGTTGCTCTATAATACTGAAAGCTTAAACATCACAGATACAGTTAAATATTACTGCTATGAAAAAATATGTCAACTTCTACTGCACTTTTATAAATCTTAAGAGTATAGAAATATATCTTGCAGTCTTTCACTGATAAGGGATACACCGTATTCTATTATCAAATGGTGAGCGGCAATTTTAGACCCACTTAATCTATTATTTACCAAGTTAACATTTCTGTGATGGCAAACACATCATGTGTTACATATTTATGAGAAAATGTTCTTGCTGTACTTCCTGTGCATAATAATGAATGTTTAAACATGATTACTGATTCAATTATACTTTTATAATGCTGATAAGTAGTGCACCTTATTCTGCTTAGAGTATTAATTTTAACATAATTAGAACATGTGAACTGCAACTTCATTATTAATTCTTATATCAGTTAGCAAGTTGACATTTATAAAAGGGATAACAGACTATTTTCAAGCACTATATATTTTTGAGAAAATCTTAATGAATGATTTGTTGATTATAATACTCAGGGTTTAAACATTATTACTGATACAGTTTAGTGCTGTTACTATAAATCTCTGTTTGTAACATGTCTTATCTGAAATGTCTTGATTCCTGTCCATATTTTGCTAGTGAAATGACCAAAAGAATACCCACTTACAAGCTAAGATCATAATCTCTATCCTACCATTTCTGATCCAACAGAAGAAAGAATATAAATCACACCTTCTTTACTACTCCAACCCCCCCCCCCCCCCTGGTATTTAGGAATCCCTACACCAAAACTCAGGTCTAGCTCCTCATTCAGAGATTTCTGAGCACATCTCAAACAATTTTCAGTTAAAAGAGATAACCTGTAAATGCTGCCTGTATAACTGACATCACGTGATTGCCATATTCCATTTCCTGCTTGGAAACCAATTCTCCTCACAAACATAAACTAATTCAACACATAGGTTCATAGGTTCATAGGTAGGAACTAGGCTATTGGCCCTAGGGCCTATATACGCCTAGCCAAATGGTACCCTGGTTTTTGCCATCCAAGAAAATTATTTTCCTGTGCCCCTGTCAAGAAGAGCCACAGAAGTGATCCATGGGGTGAATTTCCTATCTCCCATCCAATCATCAAGATTTTAAAAATAAACAGCTTTTGCAAGGCTCGAACCCATAACCCTGCATACCATAGCCAAAGTGATTTACCATTAAGTCATGCCAGATATATGTAATAAGGGGGAATAATCCCCTCTCCCTTTCTTCTCACCATTCACCTGTGCATAGCAGCTTTTACTTGTATACATATGCACACTGGGTATGACTGGAGTGGAAGAAGAAAGAAAAGAGTACAGGGAAAGTGTTACTGCAAATCATAATTCTTATATGACTTGCATAATTACACAGGCCATTAATAAGTTATCTTTGTATACCATGCTCTCATCTATCTATCTATCTATCTATCTATCTATCTATCTATCTATATAGAGAGAGAAAGTGAGAAAAATAAATGATCTATATTGATGCATCTAAACTCACTTGTCAAGTATCAGTACATCTAAAACAATTCACTGTAAAACGCAAAACATTGAAAAACAAACAAGCCAAAACATTATTAAAAAGATAAATAAACCAATGCTTTTGCAGGTGGGTTTGCCTCCCTTGCACTCCCACCCCCTGCTAATTATATACTCGAAGTACAAGATCACAGAACAGTGGGAAAAACAGCCAACACACATAATCCAGTTTGAGATCTCTCAAAGAACACCCTCATTTCAGCATACCTATAGCTGCGTAAATGAGTCTAACCCATCATTCACTTACACTAATATCACAAAACTAAATGGACATGGTCAAAAAATAGAAGTTATGTCCTTACCATAACGTTCCATGTGGAGTGTTCATCTCGCCTTTGTTCTTACACATGGGTTCGGAGCCGATCCTCGGCTCCGTGTCGGCCGCTTGCAAGCTCTGCATCGAGAAGAAGCTCGAGACAACCTAATACCCACAATCCCCCTCTGCCTTTACCTCAGATCTAGTTTGCAAGCAAACCAGCAGTCAGAGAGAGCACACTCATGCCAAAAATTACATAAAGCAATAAATCATCTATATATATATATATATATATATATATATATATATATATATATATACACATGTACATCATACATATACAACCACTGCAAATGCAGAAGGAGAATACTCCAGACCAGGCACCAAACTGAACGTTCTTCCTGAGGGTGGGAGGGTGGGAATGTAAGAACAAAGGCGAGATGAACACTCCACATGGAACGTTATGGTAAGGACATAACTTCTATATGTGAGAGTGTTCAATCTCACCGTTTGTTCTTACACATGGGTAGCATCCCTAGCTCCATGTTCCTGAGGAACTCACGGGAGAACGTTCTTGAGCACAGTGGAACCAAAGGTTGCCCTGTCCCTAGAAACCCTGTCCACTTTGTAATGAGAGATGAATGTATGTGGTTTAGCCCAAGTAGCAGCTGCACAAATCGTGTCTAATGGTAGTCGAGCTGCATGAGCCAGGGATGTAGACACTGATCTTGTAGAATGTCCTTTAGGTTTGACAGATAAAGTTTGATTTGAAGAATCATAAACGTATATAATACAATCAGTTAGCCATTTGGAAAGAGTTCGTTTAGTAACCGCTACACCTTTCCTGCTGTCAGCAAAGGCTACAAAAAGTTGATCAGATTTTCTGTGATCCTTTGTTCTATCCAAATAAAACCTGAGTTGTCTATGGACATCCAATTTGTGTAACATATACTCTAACTTATTAGAGTGATTCTTGAAAAAGGTAGGTAATTCAATGGACTGATTAATGTTATTGGTAGAGCAAACTTTGGGGAGAAAAGATGGATTAGTGCAAAGAGATACTCTGTCAGAGTGAAAGATCAAATAAGGGTGTTTAATAGAAAGAGCCTGAAGCTCAGATACCCACCTAGCAGATGTAATGGCTACCAAGAAGAGAGTCTTCCACGATAAATACTTCAATGGACAAGAGGAGGCTGGTTCAAAAGGGGGCAACATCAATTTAGATAATAAAAGGTTCAGATTCCAAGGTGATGTAGGAGTTCTAACTGGTGGTCTAATATGGAAAGATCCTTTTAAAAAGGCCTTACAAAGTCTGTGAGCCATAATAGGTGCCCCACATTCTTCCACATGAAAGTTGGAAATGGCAGCCAATTGCACTCTTAAAGTGGCAGGAGAAGCTCCTTGATGGAACAATTCTGTTAAAAACTCCAAGATCTTGTTTAACGGAGCTATGACAGGGTCCAAATGATGTGAATTTGCCCAGAAGACAAAACGCTTCCATTTACTAGTGTAGGTCTTTGTAGTGGAAGCTTTATGAGAAGCCACTAGTATATTCTGAACTGCCGGTGTAAGAGAATCAGACCTGGCTAAAAGGGGAAGCGGAGCAGCCAAGCTGCTAGATGGAGTGATTCGAATGAGGGGTGAGGAGCCCCTGATGAGTGAGTCAGTAGATCTGGCTCTGGGTCCAGAATCCAAGGTCCCCGAATGCAGTGTTGCAAAAGAAAGGGAAACCAAATTTGACGAGGCCAGAATGGGGCAATGAGGATTATCGTCCTTTGTAGGTTGTTGGCTTTCTGCAGAAACTTTGCAATCAGGGGAAAGGGAGGAAAAGCGTACAGGAGACCCGGGGGCCAATCATGCACCAGCGCGTCCCTGGGGACTTCCCCTGGAGGGGGTAATAGGGCAAAGTAGCTCCTGCATTTGGCGTTCATTGGAGACGCAAAAAGATCACAGGAAGGCTGGCCCCACTTGCGAAAAATCTTCTTCGCAACTGACTGTTTGAGGGACCACTCGTGAGGCAACAGGATTGCTCTGCTCAGCCTGTCGGCTATGACGTTGGATGACCCCGGGATGTGCGTTGCGATCAGAAAGTGACCCGTGGACTCCGCCCATTGCCAAATTCTCATGGCCTCTCTGCATAGCTGATAAGACCTGGTTCCCCCTTGCTTGTTTATGTACCAGACTACAGACATGTTGTCTGTCTGAACTGCAATAGTCCCTAGAGGAAGAAGGGGAGCAAAGTGTTGCAACGCTAGAAACACTGCCCTCAACTCTAGAACATTGATGTGCAGATTGTACTCTAAACTGGTCCATTCGCCTTGGACTGTCTGTCCCTGAAAGATGCCCCCCCACCCTATCAGGGAAGCGTCCGTGGTTACCATAGTTGTCGGCGTGGGTAGCACAAATGGTCTTCTGCTGGAAAGGTTGCAAGTCTGAAGCCACCAGGCTAGATGTGATTTGCATGTGTTTGTAATCAGAATTTCGTGTGTCAGAGGTAGCTGTTGGAACGACCATTGTGCAAACAGTAGCCATTGTAGAACTCTCATGTGCAGTCTTCCCAATGGTATCGCAATGAGAGAAGCTGCCATGAGACCCAAGACCCTCAGAACCAGTTTTGCTGGGGATTTTCTGGATGACAGAAGGAGAGATATTTGACTTTGTAGTGAGGCTATCCTTTCTGGAGGGAGCCTTAGAATTAAATGATGCGTATCTAATTCCGCTCCTATGAATAAGATATGCTGTGATGGCTGTAGTAAAGATTTTTCGAAATTTACGGAAATTCCGAGGTGAACACAAAGTTGTAGAGTGTAATCCCTGGCCTGTATCAGTTGACGCCGGGTGGTGGCAGAAAGGAGCCAGTCGTCCAGATACGGAAACACCTGGAATCCTAGGCGTCTCAGATGAGACGCTACCACTGCCATGCATTTGGTGAAAACCCTGGGGGCTGAGGTCAGACCAAAGGGCAGGGCTCAAAACTGATAGTGACTGGCTCCCAGCCAGAAACGCAAATGATCTCTGGACGCCCTGGCCATTTTGATGTGGTAGTATGCATCCTTCAGATCTATTGAGCACATCCAGTCGTCCTTCTGTAAGAATGGAAGGATCGATTGAAGCGTGACCATTCGGAACTTTTCTTTCTTGACGAAGGTGTTGAGGTTGCTTAGGTCCAGAATTGGCCTCCAGTCCCCTGTCTTCTTTGGAACTAAAAAGAACCTTGAGTAAGTTCCGAATCCTATTTGGTCCGCTGGGACTGGTTGGATGACTTTTTTTTCTAGCAGCTTTGAAATTTCTATAGCTGCTGGGTCTCGCAGATGGGGCAGCACATCTGGGAGTCTTCTCTTTGGAATGGGAGTGGATAGAAAGGGTATTTTGTAACCTCTGGTAACCACGCTTTTTACCCAGTTGTCTGTAGTAAGATTTTGCCAGGCCTGAGGGTATAAAGCTAAGCGACCCCCGACTGCCTCCAGAGCAGGACAGTCGGGCCTCCTCTCAGGAGTGCTGGAAAGGTTTTCCAGGGGGTGTATCCCTGTCACCTTGGTTTTGCGGACCCCCTCTGCCACCAGGGTGGCATCTTCCACCTCTGCCTCCTCCTCTGCCTCTAGAGGGGGCATCACCCTGCGTGCCTGGGAAAGATCCTTGGGGTTTTCGAAACCACATTTTTCCACCGCGTTGCCCTTTGGGGTACGGTCTGGATGGGGTGGAAAAACGGACTCCGACAGCAGACAGAGTCTTTCCCTCCTGTTCACACCGGGTAAGGGTCTCCTTTACTTTGGGGCCAAAGAGAGTGGCACCATCAAATGGGGCGTTAGTAAAGGAAGACTTGAAGGCTTCCGCAAATGAACATAAGTGCATCCAGGATTGTCTACGAAGAGCAATCGCTGAAGCTGCTGCCCTACTCGATCCTTGACTGCGTATGAGATCAGCCTCATGGATGAGTTAACAATGGATGTAAGGGTATTGAGATGTGCTGTAACTTTTTCTGAAACAGCAGCATCTGTAGTACCCTGGAGGGTATCTCCCAACTCTTTGATTAGATCCCTCTGTAGACGTGTAAAGTGGGTCAAATAGTTCAGGGATCGCATAGAAAAAGCTGCTGAACTAAAAATGCGCTTCCCGTACCTGTCCATAGTCCTAGAATCTTTGTTAGGCGGATGGACAGATGAGGAAGATTCCGACATCTCCTTTTTCGTGGCTGCTGCCACCACCATAGCGTCCACTGGAACTCCCTTTGTGAGGTAAGCCTTGTCTTGGGGTGCAGTAATATACTTATTAGGCTTTCTAGGGACTGGTTCCACCGTGTCAGGTGTCTCCCACGCCCTTCGAGCAATCAGCTCCATTAACTCATCGAAGGGCGGAGTGACCCAGGAGGAGGAAGGGCGAGCACCGAATGCCTTCAGCAAGACTGACTCATCCTCAGAAGGGGGAAGGGATTGCCAATCACCTCTCTGTTTTAGGATCTCCAAGATGTCAGCAAAAGAGACATCCTCTGAAGGTGACT